>NW_022587737.1:0-77791 GCF_009834535.1 Camelus ferus
CTTATCTCTCAGAACTGAGCATGTGGAGAGACGTTCGTTCATCAAGCACAAAGGGAACGGATTGCAGGAAAATCTTTTAATCTGGTTTCGCAGTCTGTTTCCTAGTGCGGGTTTGAAGTTCCTGCAGTTTTCACAGTAAAACAGTGTTGGAGCTCGTACCTCCCCATATATACATGTATGGAGTGGAATTTGCAAGTGAAATGAAACTTTGTGTTCCCAACAAGCTAGGTGAAGGACGGCTTTCAAACACACTTATCTCTCAGAACTGAGCATGTGGAGAGACGTTCGTTCATCTAGCACAAAGGGAATGGGTTGCAGGAGAAATCTTTACTCTGGTTTCTCATCTGTTTCCTAGTGCCGGTTTGAAGTTCCAGCAATTTTCACTGTAAAACCGAGTTGGAGCTCGTACCTCCCCATATATATGTATGGAGTGGAGTTTGCAAGTGAAAAGAAACTTTCTGTTCCCAACAAGCTATGTGAGGACGGCTTTCACACACAATTATCTCTCAATATTAGCATGTGGAGATACGTTCGTTCATTTAACACAAAGGGAACGGATTGCAGGAATAACTTTTAATCTGGTTTCTCAGTCTGTTTCCTAGTGCCGGTTTGAAGTTCCTGCAGTTTTCACTGTAAAAAAGTCTGAGCTCGTACCTCCCCATATATATGTTTTGAATGGAAAAAGCAAGTGAAAAGAAACTTTGTGTTTCCAACAAGCTAGGTGAAGGACGGCTTTAACACACACTTATCTCTCAGAACTGAGCATGTGGAGAGACTTTCGTTCATCTAGCACAAAGGGAAAGGGTTGCAGGATAAACTTTTACTCTGGATTGTCAGTCTGTTTCCTAGTGCCGGTTTGAAGTTACTGCAGTTTTCACTGTAAAACCGAGTTGGAGCTCGTACCTCCCCATATATATATATGGAGTGGATTTTGCAACTGAAAAGAAACTTTGTGTTCCCAACAAGCTAGGTGAAGTACGGCTTACACACACACATGTCTCTCAGATCTGAGCATGTGTAGAGATGTTCGTTCATCTAGCACAAAGGGAACGGGTTGCTGGGGAAATATTTACTCTGGTTTCTCATTCTGTTTCATATTGCCGTTTTGAAGTTCCTGCAGTTTTCACAGTAAACCGAGTTTGAGCTCGTACCTCCCCATATATATGTATGGAGTGGAGTTTGCAAGTGAAAAGAAACTTTCTGTTCCCAACAAGCTATGTGAAGGACGGCTTTCACACACAATTATCTCTCAGATATTAGCATGTGGAGACGTTCGTTCATTTAACACAAAGGGAACGGATTGCAGGAAAAACTTTTAATCTGGTTTCTCAGTCTGTTTCCTAGTGCCGGTTTGAAGTTCCTGCAGTTTTCACTGTAAAAAGAGTCTGAGCTCGTACCTCCCCATATATATGTTTTGAATGGAAAAAGCAAGTGAAAAGAAACTTTGTGTTTCCAACAAGCTAGGTGAAGGACGGCTTTAACACACACTTATCTCTCAGAACTGAGCATGTGGAGAGACTTTCGTTCATCTAGCACAAAGGGAAAGGGTTGCAGGATAAACTTTTACTCTGGATTGTCAGTCTGTTTCCTAGTGCCGGTTTGAAGTTACTGCAGTTTTCACTGTAAAACCGAGTTGGAGCTCGTACCTCCCCATATATATATGGAGTGGATTTTGCAACTGAAAAGAAACTTTGTGTTCCCAACAAGCTAGGTGAAGTAAGGCTTACACACACCATGTCTCTCAGATCTGAGCATGTGTAGAGATGTTCGTTCATCTAGCACAAAGGGAACGGGTTGCTGGGGAAATATTACTCTGGTTTCTCATTCGTTTCATATTGCCGTTTGAAGTTCCTGCAGTTTTCACAGTAAACCGAGTTTGAGCTCGTACCTCCCCATATATATGTATGGAGTGGTGTTTGCAAGTAAAAAGAAACTTTGTGTTCCCAACAAGCTAGTTGAAGGACGGCTTTCACACAACTTATCTGTCAGAACTGAGCATGTGGAGAGACGTTCGTTCATCTAGCACAAAGGGAATGGTTTGCAGGTGAAACTTGTACTTGATTTCTCAGTCTGTTTCCTAATGCCGGTTTGAAGTTCCTGCAGTTTTCACTGTAAAACTGACTTAGAGCTCGTACCTCCCCATATATATGTATGGACTGGAGTTTGGAACTGAAAAGAAACTTTGTGTTCCCAACAAGCTAGGTGAAGGACGGCTTTCACACACACTTATCTCTCAGAACTGAGCATATGGAGAGATGTTCGTTCATCTTGCTCAAAGTGAAAGGGTTGCAGGAGAAACTTTTACTCTGGTTTCTCAGTCTGTTTCCTAGTGCCGGTTTGAAGTTCCTGCAGTTTTCACTGTAAAACCGACTTGGAGCTCGTAGCTCCCCATATATATGTATGGAGTGGAGTTTGCAACTGAAAATAAACTTTGTGTTCCCAACAAGCTAGGTGAAGGACGGCTTTCAAACACACTTACCTCTCAGAACTGAGCATGTGGAGAGACGTTCGTTCATCTAGCACAAAGGAACGGGTTTTGCAGGAGAAACATTTACTCTGGTTTCTCATTCTGTTTCATATTGCCGTTTTGAAGTTCCTGCAGTTTTCACAGTAAACCGAGTTTGAGCTCGTACCTCCCCATATATATGTATGGAGTGGTGTTTGCAAGTAAAAGAAACTTTGTGTTCCCAACAAGCTAGTTGAAGGACGGCTTTCACACACACTTATCTGTCAGAACTGAGCATGTGGAGAGACGTTCGTTCATCTAGCACAAAGGGAATGGTTTGCAGGTGAAACTTGTACTTGATTTCCAGTCTGTTTCCTAATGCCGGTTTGAAGTTCCTGCAGTTTTCACTGTAAAACTGACTTAGAGCTCGTACCTCCCCATATATATGTATGGACTGGAGTTTGGAACTGAAAAGAAACTTTGTGTTCCCAACAAGCTAGGTGAAGGACGGCTTTCACCACACACTTATCTCTCAGAACTGAGCATATGGAGAGATGTTCGTTCATCTTGCTCAAAGTGAAAGGGTTGCAGGAGAAACTTTTACTCTGGTTTCTCAGTCTGTTTCCTAGTGCCGGTTTGAAGTTCCTGCAGTTTTCACTGTAAAACCGACTTGGAGCTCGTAGCTCCCCATATATATGTATGGAGTGGAGTTTGCAACTGAAATAAACTTTGTGTTCCCAACAAGCTAGGTGAAGGACGGCTTTCAAACACACTTACCTCTCAGAACTGAGCATGTGGAGAGACGTTCGTTCATCTAGCACAAAGGGAACGGGTTGCAGGAGAAACTTTACTCTGGTTTCTCAGTCTGTTTTCTAGAGCCGGTTTGAATTTCCTGCAGTTTTCACTGTAAATACGAGTTGGAGCTCGTAACCTCCCCATATATATGTATGGATTTAGTTTGCAAGTGTAAAGAAACTTTGTGTTCCCAACAATCTATGTGAAGGACGGCTTTCACTCACACTTATCTCTCAGAACTTAGCATGTGGAGAGACTTTCGTTCATCAGCACAAAGGGAACGGATTGAAGGAAAACTTTTACTCTGGTTTTTAAGTCTGTTTCCTACTGCCGGTTTGATGTTCCTGCAGTATTCACTGTAAAACCGAGTTGGAACTCGTACCTCCCCATATATATTTATGGAGTGGAATTTGCAAGTGAAAAGAAATTTTGTGTTCACAAAGCTTGGTGAAGGCCGCCTTTCACACACACTTCTCTCTCCGAAATGAGCATGTGGAGAGACGTTCGTTCATCTAGCACAAAGGGAACGGGTTGCAGTTGAAACTTTTACTCTGGTTTCTCAGTCTGTTTTCCTAGTGCCGGTTAGAAGTTCCTGCAGTTTTCACTGTAAAACCGAGTTGGAGCTCGTACCTCCCCTATATATGTATGGAGTGGAGTTTGCAACTGAAAGAAACTTTGTGTTCCCAACAAGCTAGGTGAAGGACGGCTTTCACACACATTTATCTCTCAGAACAGATCATGTGGAGAGACTTTCTTTCATTTAGCACAAAGGGAACGGGTTGCAGGGGAAACTTTTTCTTTGGTTTCTCAGTCTGCTTCCTAGTGCCCGTTTGAATTTCCAGCAGTTTTCACTGTAAAACCGAGTTGGACCCCGTTCCTCCCCATACATATGTATGGAGTGGATTTTGCAATTGAAAAGTAACTTTGTGTTCCCAAAAAGCTAGGTGAACTAAGGCTTTCACACACAATTATCTCTCAAAACTGAGATTGGGAAAGACGTTCGTTCATCTAGCACAAAGGGAACGGGTTGCAGGAGAAACTGTTACTCTGGTTTCTCAGTCTTTTTCCTTGTCCCGGTTTGAAGTTCCGGCAGTTTTCACTGTAAAACGGAGATGGAGCTCTTACCTCCCCATATATATGTATGGAGTGGAGTTTGCAACTGAAAAGAAACTTTGTGTTCCCAACAAGTTATGTGAAGGACGGGTTTCACACACACTTATCTCTCAGAACTGAGCATTTGGAGAGACGTTCGTTCATCTAGCCCAAAGGGAACGGGTTGCAGGGGAAATTTTAACTCTGGTTTCTCAGTCTGTTTCCTAGTGCCGGTTTGAAGTTCCAGCAGTTTTCACAGTAAAACGAGTTGGAGCTCGTACCTCCCCATATATATGTATGGAGTGGAGTTTGCAAGTGAAAAGAAACTTTGTGTTCCCAACAAGCTAGGTGAAGGACGGCTTTCACACACAATTTTCTCTCTGAACTGAGCATGTGGAGAGACGTTCGTTCATCTAGCATAAAGGGAACGGTTTGCAGGAGAAACTATTACTCTGTTTTCTCAGTCTGTTTCCTAGTGTCGGTTTGAAGTTCCTGAGTTTTCACTGTAAAACCGAGTTGCAGCACGTACCTCCCCATATATATTTATGGATTGGGGTTTGGAACTCAAATGAAATTTTGTGTTCCCAACAAGCTAGTTGAAGGACGGCTTTCACACACACTTATCTCTCAGAACCTAGCATGTGGAGAGACGTTCGTTCATCTTGCACAAAGGGAACGGGTTGCAGGAGAAACATTTACTCTGGTTTCTCAGTCTGTTTCTTGTGCCGGTATGAAGTTCCAGCAGTTTTCACTGTAAAACCGAGTTGGAGCTCGAACCTCCCATATATATATATGGATTGGAGTTTGCAAGTTAAAAGAAACTTTGTGTTCCCAAAAAGCTAGGTGAAGGGCGGCTTTCAAACACACTTTCCTCTCAGAACTGAGCATGTGGGGAGACGTTCGTTCATCTAGCACAAAGGGAACGGGTTGCAGTGGAAAATATTACTCTGGGTTCTCAGTCTGTTTCCTATTGCCAGTTCGAAGTTCCTGCAGTTTTCACTGTAAAACCGAGTTGGAGCTCGTACCTCCCCATATATATGTATGGACTGGAGTTTGCAACTGAAAAGAAACTTTGTGTTCCCAACAAGCTAGTTGAAGGACGGCTTTCACACACACTTATCTCTCAGAACAGAGCATGTGGAGAGACGTTCGTTCATCAAGCAGAAGGGGAACGGATTGCAGGAAAAACTTTTAATCTGGTTTCTCAGTCTGTTTCCTAGTTCCGGTTTAAATTTCCTGCAGTTTTCACAGTAAAACAGGGTTGGAGCTCGTACCTCCCCATATATATATGTATGGAGTGGAATTTGCAAGTGAAAAGAAACTTTGTGTTCCCAACAAGCTAGGTGAAGGACGGCTTTCAAACACACTTATCTCTCAGAACTGAGCATGTGGAGAGACGTTCGTTCATCTAGCACAAAGGGAATGGGTTGCAAGAGAAACCTTTACTCTGGTTTCTCAGTCTGTTTCCTAGTGCCGGTTTGAAGTTCCAGCAGTTTTCACTGTAAAACCGAGTTGGAGCTCGTACCTCCCCATATATATGTATGGAGTGGAGTTTGCAAGTGAAAAGAAACTTTCTGTTCCCAACAAGCTATGTGAAAGACGGCTTTCAAACATACTTTTGTCTCAGAACTGATCATGTGGAGAGACGTTCGTTCATGTAGCACAAAGGGACCGGGTTTGCAGGAGAAACTTTTACTTTGGTTTCTCAGTATTTTTCCTAGTGCCGGTTTGAAGTTACTGCAGTTTTCACTGTAAATCTGAGTTGGAGCTCGTACCTCCCCATATATATGTATGGAGTGAAGTTTGCAAGTAAAAGAATTTGTGTTCCCAACAAGCTATGTGAAGGACGGCTTTCACACACACTTATCTCTCAGAACTGAGCATGTGGAGAGACGTTCGTTCATCAAGCACAAAGGGAACGGATTGCAGGAAAATCTTTTAATCTGGTTTCGCAGTCTGTTTCCTAGTGCCGGTTTGAAGTTCCTGCAGTTTTCACAGTAAAACAGGGTTGGAGCTCGTACCTCCCCATATATACATGTATGGAGTGGAATTTGCAAGTGAAATGAAACTTTGTGTTCCCAACAAGCTAGGTGAAGGACGGCTTTCAAACACACTTATCTCTCAGAACTGAGCATGTGGAGAGACGTTCGTTCATCTAGCACAAAGGGAATGGGTTGCAGGAGAAACCTTTACTCTGGTTTCTCAGTCTGTTTCCTAGTGCCGGTTTGAAGTTCCTGCAGTTTTCACTTTAAAAAGCGTCTGAGCTCGTACCTCCCCATATATATGTTTGAATGGAGAAAGCAAGTGAAAAGAAACTTTGTGTTTCCAACAAGCTAGGTGAAGGACGGCTTTAACACACACTTATCTCTCAGAACTGAGCATGTGGAGAGACGTTCGTTCATCTAGCACAAAGGGAATGGTTTGCAGGTGAAACTTGTACTTGATTTCTCACTCTGTTTCCTAATGCCGGTTTGAAGTTCCTGCAGTTTTCACTGTAAAACTGACTTAGAGCTCGTACCTCCCCATATATATGTATGGACTGGAGTTTGGAACTGAAAAGAAACTTTGTGTTCCCAACAAGCTAGGTGAAGGACGGCTTTCACACACACTTATCTCTCAGAACTGAGCATATGGAGAGATGTTCGTTCATCTTGCTCAAAGTGAAAGGGTTGCAGGAGAAACTTTTACTCTGGTTTCTCAGTCTGTTTCCTAGTGCCGGTTTGAAGTTCCTGCAGTTTTCACTGTAAAACCGAGTTGGAGCTAGTACCTCCCCTATATATGTATGGAGTGGTGTTTGCAAGTGAAAAGAAACATTGTGTTCCCAACAAGCTAGGTGAAGTTCGGCTTTCACACACACTTATCTCTCAGAACTGAGCATGTGGAGAGACGTTCGTTCATCTAGCACAAATGGAACGGTTTGCAGGAGAAACTTTTCTCTGATTTCTCAGTCTGTTTCCTAGTGCCGGTTTGAAGTTCCTGCAGTTTTCACTGTAAAACCGACTTGGAGCTCGTAGCTCCTCATATATATGTATGGAGTGGATTTTGCAACTGAAAATAAACTTTGTGTTCCCAACAAGCTAGGTGAAGGACGGCATTCAAACACACTTACCTCTCAGAACTGAGCATGTGGAGAGACGTTCGTTCATCTAGCACAAAGGAACGGGTTGCAGGAGAAACATTTACTCTGGTTTCTCAGTCTGTTTCCTAGAGCCGGTTTGAATTTCCTGCAGTTTTCACTGTAAATCCGAGTTGGAGCTCGACCCTCCCCATATATATGTATGGATTTTAGTTTGCAAGTGTAAAGAAACTTTGTGTTCCCAACAATCTATGTGAAGGACGGCTTTCACTCACACTTATCTCTCAGAACTTAGCATGTGGAGAGACTTTCGTTCATCAAGCACAAAGGGAACGGGTTGAAGGAAAACTTTTACTCTGGTTTTTAAGTCTGTTTCCTACTGCCGGTTTGATGTTCCTGCAGTATTCACTGTAAAACCGAGTTGGAACTCGTACCTCCCCATATATATATTTATGGAGTGGAATTTGCATGTGAAAAGAAATTTTGTGTTCACAAAAAGCTAGGTGAAGGCCGGCTTTCACACACACTTATCTCTCAGAAATGAGCATGTGGAGAGACGTTCGTTCATCTAGCACAAAGGGAACGGGTTGCAGTTGAAACTTATACTCTGGTTTCTCAGTCTGTTTCCTAGTGCCGGTTAGAAGTTCCTGCAGTTTTCACTGTAAAACCGAGTTGGAGCTCGTACCTCCCCTATATATGTATGGAGTGGAGTTTGCAACTGAAAAGAAACTTTGTGTTCCCAACAAGCTAGGTGAAGGACGGCTTTCACACACATTTATCTCTCAGAACAGATCATGTGGAGAGACTTTCTTTCATTTAGCACAAAGGGAACGGGTTGCAGGGGAAACTTTTTCTTTGGTTTCTCAGTCTGCTTCCTAGTGCCCGTTTGAATTTACAGCAGTTTTCACTGTAAAACCGAGTTGGACCCCGTTCATCCCCATACATATGTATGGAGTGGATTTTGCAAGTGAAAAGTAACTTTGTGTTCCCAAAAAGCTAGGTGAACTAAGGCTTTCACACACAATTATCTCTCAAAACTGAGATGTGGAGAAGACGTTCGTTCATCTAGCACAAAGGGAACGGGTTGCAGGAGAAACTGTTTACTCTGGTTTCTCAGTCTTTTTCCTAGTGCCGGTTTGAAGTTCCGGCAGTTTTCACTGTAAAACCGGAGATTGGAGCTCGTACCTCCCATATATATGTATGGAGTGGAGTTTGCAACTGAAAAGAAACTTTGTGTTCCCAACAAGCTATGTGAAGGACGGCTTTCACACACACTTATCTCTCAGAACTGAGCATGTGGAGAGACGTTCGTTCATCTAGCACAAAGGGAACGGGTTGCAGGAGAAACTTTTACTCTGGTTTCTCAGTCTGTTTCCTAGTGCCGGTTTGAAGTTCCTGCAGTTTTCACTGTAAAACGAGTTGGAGCTCGTACCTCCCCATATATATGTATGGAGTGGAGTTTGCAAGTGAAAAGAAACTTTGTGTTCCCAACAAGCTAGGTGAAGGACGGCTTTCACACACACTTTATCTCTCAGAACTGAGCATGTGGAGAGACGTTCGTTCATCTAGCATAAAGGGAACGGTTGCAGGAGAAACTATTACTCTGGTTTCTCAGTCTGTTTCCTAGTGTCGGTTTGAAGTTCCTGAGATTTCACTGTAAAACCGAGTTGCAGCTACGTACCTCCCCATATATATTTATGGATTGGGGTTGGAACTCAAATGAAACTTTTGTGTTCCCAACAACTAGTTGAAGGACGGCTTTCACACACACTTATCTCTCAGAACCTAGCATGTGGAGAGACGTTCGTTCATCTAGCACAAATGGAACGGGTTGCAGGAGAAACTTTTACTCTGGTTTCTCAGTCTGTTTCCTTAGTGCCGGTATGAAGTTCCTAGCAGTTTTCACTGTAAAACCGAGTTGGAGCTCGTAACCTCCCATATATATATATGGATTGGAGTTTGCAAGTGAAAAGAAACTTTGTGTTCCCAAAAAGCTAGGTGAAGGGCGGCTTTCAAACACACTTATCTCTCAGAACTGAGCATGATGGAGAGACGTTCGTTCATCTAGCACAAAGGGAACGGGTTGCAGTGGAAAATATTACTCTGGGTTCTCAGTCTGTTTCCTAGTGCCAGGTTTCGAAGTTCCTGCAGTTTTCACTGTAAAACCGAGTTGGAGCTCGTACCTCCCCATATATATGTATGGAGCTGGAGTTTGCAACTGAAAAGAAACTTTGTGTTCCCAACAAGCTAGGTGAAGGACGGCTTTCACACACACTTATCTCTCAGAACTGAGCATGTGGAGAGATGTTCGTTCATCTAGCACAAAGGGAACGGATTGCAGGAGAAACTTTTACTCTGGTTTCTCAGTCTGTTTCCTAGTGCCGGTTTAAAGTTCCTGCAGTTTTCACTGTAAAACAGGGTTGGAGCTCGTACCTCCCCATATATATGTATGGAGTGGATTTGCAAGTGAAAAGGAAACTTTGTGTTCCCAACAAGCTAGGTGAAGGACGGCTTTCACACACACTTATCTCTCAGAACTGAGCATGTGGAGAGACGTTCGTTCATCTAGCACAAAGGGAACGGGTTGCAGGAGAAACTTTACTCTGGTTTCTCAGTCTGTTTCCTAGTGCCGGTTTGAAGTTCCTGCAGTTTTCACTGTAAAACCGAGTTGGAGCTCGTACCTCCCCATATATATGTATGGAGTGGAGTTTGCAAGTGAAAAGAAACTTTTGTTCCCAACAAGCTATGTGAAGGACGGCTTTCACACACACTTATCTCTCAGAAATGAGCATGTGGAGAGACGTTCGTTCATCTAGCACAAAGGGAAAGGGTTGCAGGAGAAACTTTTACTCTGGTTTCTCAGTCTGTTTCCTAGTGCCGGTTTGAAGTTCCTGCAGTTTTCACTGTAAAACGAGTTGGAGCTCGTACCTCCCCATATATATGTATGGAGTGGAGTTAGCAAGTGAAAAGAAACTTTGTGTTCCCAACAAGCTAGGTGAAGGACGGCTTTCACACACACTTATCTCTCAGAACTGAGCATGTGGAGAGACTTTCGTTCATCTAGCACAAAGGGAAAGTGTTGCAGGATAAACTTTTACTCTGGATTCTCAGTCTGTTTCCTAGTGCCGGTTTGAAGTTACTGCAGTTTTCACTGTAAAACCGAGTTGGAGCTCGTACCTCCCCATATATATATATGGAGTGGATTTTGCAACTGAAAAGAAACTTTGTGTTCCCAACAAGCTAGGTGAAGTACGGCTTTCACACACACATTATCTCTCAGAACTGAGCATGTGGAGAGACTGTTCGTTCATCTAGCACTAAAGGGAACGGGTTGCTAGGAGAAACATTTACTCTGGTTTCTCAGTCTGTTTCCTATTGATGTTTTGAAGTTCCTGCAGTTTTCACAGTAAAACCGAGTTGGAGCTAGTACCTCCCCATATATATGTATGGAGTGGAGTTTGCAAGTGAAAAGAAACTTTGTGTTCCCAACAAGCTAGGTGAAGGATGGCTTTCACACACACTTATCTCTCAGAACTGAGCATGTGGAGAGACGTTCAGTTCATCTAG
Source organism: Camelus ferus (assembly GCF_009834535.1). NCBI lineage: Eukaryota > Metazoa > Chordata > Mammalia > Artiodactyla > Camelidae > Camelus > Camelus ferus. Next base: position 10,977 of record NW_022587737.1, read on the forward strand.
CACAAAGGGAACTGGTTGCAGGAGAAACTTGTACTCTGATTTCTCAGTCTGTTTTCCTAATGCCGGTTTGAAGTTCCTGCAGTTTTCACTGTAAAACCGACTTAGAGCTCGTACCTCCCCATATATAAGTATGGACTGGAGTTTGGAACTGAAAAGAAACTTTGTGTTCCCAACAAGCTAGGTGAAGGACGGCTTTCACACACACTTATCTCTCAGAACTGAGCATATGGAGAGATGTTCGTTCATCTTGCTCAAAGTGAAAGGGTTGCAGGAGAAACTTTTACTCTGGTTTCTCAGTCTGTTTCCTAGTGCCGGTTTGAAGTTCCTGCAGTTTTCACTGTAAAACCAATTTGGAGCTAGTACCTCCCCTATATATGTATGGAGTGGTGTTTGCAAGTGAAAAGAAACATTGTGTTCCCAACAAGCTAGGTGAAGTTCGGCTTTCACACACACTTATCTCTCAGAACTGAGCATGTGGAGAGACGTTCGTTCATCTAGCACAAATGGAACGGTTTGCAGGAGAAACATTTACTCTGGTTTCTCAGTCTGTTTCCTAGAGCCGGTTTGAATTTCCTGCAGTTTTCACTGTAAATCCGAGTTGGAGCTCGAACCTCCCCATATATATATTTATGGATTTTAGTTTGCAAGTGTAAAGAAACTTTGTGTTCCCAACAATCTATGTGAAGGACGGCTTTCACTCACACTTATCTCTCAGAACTTAGCATGTGGAGAGACTTTCGTTCATCAAGCACAAAGGGAACGGATTGCAGGAAAACTTTTACTCTGGTTTTTAAGTCTGTTTCCTACTGCCGGTTTGATGTTCCTGCAGTATTCACTGTAAAACCGAGTTGGAACTCGTACCTCCCCATATATATATTTATGGAGTGGAATTTGCAAGTGAAAAGAAATTTTGTGTTCACAAAAAGCTAGGTGAAGGCCGGCTTTCACACACACTTATCTCTCAGAACTGAGCATGTGGAGAGACGTTCATTCATCTAGCACAAAGGGAACGGGTTGCAGTTGAAACTTTTACTCTGGTTTCTCAGTCTGTTTCCTAGTGCCGGTTAGAAGTTCCTGCAGTTTTCACTGTAAAACCGAGTTGGAGCTCGTACCTAACCTATATATGTATGGAATGGAGTTTGCAACTGAAAAGAAACTTTGTGTTCCCAACAAGCTAGGTGAAGGACGGCTTTCACACACATTTATCTCTCAGAACTGAGCATGTGTAGAGATGTTCGTTCATCTAGCACTAAGGGAACGGGTTGCTGGAGAAACATTTACTCTGGTTTCTCAGTCTGTTTCATATTGCCGTTTTGAAGTTCCTGCAGTTTTCACAGTAAACCGAGTTTGAGCTCGTACCTCCCCATATATATGTATGGAGTGGAGTTTGTAAGTAAAAAGAAACTTTGTGTTCCCAACAAGCTAGGTGAAGGACGGCTTTCACACACACTTATCTCTCAGAACTGAGCATGTGGAGAGACGTTCGTTCATCTAGCACAAAGGGAATGGTTTGCAGGTGAAACTTGTACTTGATTTCTCACTCTGTTTCCTAATGCCGGTTTGAAGTTCCTGCAGTTTTCACTGTAAAACCGACTTAGAGCTCGTACCTCCCCATATATATGTATGGACTGGAGTTTGGAACTGAAAAGAAACTTTGTGTTCCCAACAAGCTAGGTGAAGTACGGCTTTCACACACACTTATCTCTCAGAACTGAGCATATGGAGAGATGTTCGTTCATCTTGCTCAAAGTGATAGGGTTGCAGGAGAAACTTTTACTCTGGTTTCTCAGTCTGTTTCCTAGTGCCGGTTTGAAGTTCCTGCAGTTTTCACTGTAAAACCGATTTGGAGCTCGTACCTCCCCTATATATGTATGGAGTGGTGTTTGCAAGTGAAAAGAAACATTGTGTTCCCAACAAGCTAGGTGAAGTTCGGCTTTCACACACACTTATCCCTCAGAACTGAGCATGTGGAGAGACGTTCGTTCATCTAGCACAAATGGAACGGTTTGCAGGAGAAACTTTTTCTCTGATTTCTCAGTCTGTTTCCTAGTGCCGGTTTGAAGTTCCTGCAGTTTTCACTGTAAAACCGTCTTGGAGCTCGTAGCCTCCCCATATATATGTATGGAGTGGAGTTTGCAACTGAAAAGAAACTTTGTGTTCCCAACAAGCTAGGTGAAGGACGGCTTTCACACACACTTATCTCTCAGAACTGAGCATGTGGAGAGACGTTCGTTCATCTAGCACAAAGGGAACGGGTTGCAGGAGAAACTTTTACTCTGGTTTCTCAGTCTGTTTCCTAGATGCCGGTTTGAAGTTCCTGCAGTTTTCACTGTAAAATCCGAGTTGGAGCTAGTACCTCCCCATATATATGTATGGATTGGAGTTTGCAAGTGTAAAGAAACTTTGTGTTCCCAACAAGCTATGTGAAGGACGGCTTTCACACACACTTATCTCTCAGAACTGAGCATGTGGAGAGACGTTCGTTCATCAAGCACAAAGGGAACGGATTGCAGGAGAAACTTTACTCTGGTTTTCTCAGTCTGTTTCCTAGTGCCGGTTTGAATGTTCCTGCAGTATTCACTGTAAAACCGAGTTGGAGCTCGTACCTCCCCATATATATTTATGGAGTGGAGTTTGCAAGTGAAAAGAAACTTTGTGTTCACAACAAGCTAGGTGAAGGCCGGCTTTCACACACACTTATCTCTCAGAACTGAGCATGTGGAGAGACGTTCGTTCATCTAGCACAAAGGGAACGGGTTGCAGTAGAAACTTTTACTCTGGTTTCTCAGTCTGTTTCCTAGTGCCGGTTAGAATTTCCTGCAGTTTTCACTGTAAAACCGAGTTGGAGCTCGTACCTCCCCTATATATGTATGGAGTGGAGTTTGCAACTGAAAAGAAACTTTGTGTTCCCAACAAGCTAGGTGAAGGACGGCTTTCACACACACTTATCTCTCAGAACTAGATCATGTGGAGAGACGTTCTTTCATTAGCACAAAGGGAACGGGTTGCAGGGGAAACTTTTACTCTGGTTTCTCAGTCTGTTTCCTAGTGCCGGTTTGAAGTTCCTGCAGTTTTCACTGTAAAATCCGAGTTGGAGCTCAGTACCTCCCCATATATATGTATGGATGGAGATTTGCAACTGAAAAGAAACTTTGTGTTCCCAACAAGCTAGGTGAAGGACGGCTTTCACACACACTTATCTCTGAGAACTGAGCATGTGGAGAGACGTTCGTTAATCTAGCACAAAGGGAACGGGTTGCAGGGGAAATTTACTTCTGGTTTCTCAGTGTGTTTCCTAGTGCCGGTTTGAAGTTCCTGCAGTTTTCACTGTAAAACCGAGTTGGAGCTCGTACCTCCCCATATATATGTAAGGAGTGGAGTTTGCAAGTGAAAAGAAACATTGTGTTCCCAATCATGCTAGGTGAAGGACGGCTTTCACACACACTTATCTCTCAGAACTGAGCATGTGGAGAGACGTTCGTTCATCTAGCACAAAGGGAACGGTTTGCAGGAGAAACTTTTACTCTGATTTCTCAGTCTGTTTCCTAGTGCCGGTTTGAATTTCCTGCAGTTTTCACTGTAAAACAGACTTGGAGCTCGTACCTCAACATATATATGTTGGAGTGGAGTTTGCAACTGAAAAGTAACTTTGTGTTCCCAACAAGCTAGGTGAAGGACGGCTTTCAAACACACTTACTCTCAGAACTGAGCATGTGGAGAGACGTTCGTTCATCTAGCACAAAGGGAACGGGTTGCAGGAGAAACTTTACTCTGGTTTCTCAGTGTGTTTCCTAGTGCCGGTTTGAAGTTCCTGCAGTCTTCACTGTAAAACCGAGTTGGAGCTCGTACCATCCCCTATATTATGTATGGAGTGGAGTTTGCAACTGAAAAGAAACTTTGTGTTCCCAACAAGCTAGGTGAAGGACGGCTTTCACACACAATTATCTCTCAGAACTGAGCATGTGGAGAGACGTTCGTTCATCTAGCACAAAGGGAACGGGTTGCAGGGGAAACTTTTACTCTGGTTTCTCAGTCTGTTTCCTAGAGCCGGTTTGAAGTTCCTGCAGTTTTCACTGTAAAACCGAGTTGGAGCTAGTACCTCCCCATATATGTATGGAGTGGAGTTAGCAACTGAAAAGAAACTTTGTGTTCCCAACAAGCTAGGTGAAGGACGGCTTTCACACACTACTTATCTCTCAGAACTGAGCATGTGGAGAGACGTTCGTTCATCTAGCACAAAGGGAACGGGTTGCAGGAGAAACTTTTACTCTGGTTTCTCAGTCTGTTTCCTAGTGCCGGTTTGAAGTTCCTAGCAGTTTTCACTGTAAAACCGAGTTGGAGCTCGTACCTCCCCATATATATGTATGGAGTGGAGTTTGCAAGTGAAAAGAAACTTTGTGTTCCCAACAAGCTAGGTGAAGGACGGCTTTCACACACACTTATCTCTCAGAACTGAGCATGTGGAGAGACGTTCGTTCATCTAGCACAAAGGGAACGGGTTGCAGGAGAAACTTTTACTCTGGTTTCTCAGTCTGTTTCCTAGTGCCGGTTTGAAGTTCCTGCAGTTTTCACTGTAAAACCGAGTTGGAGCTCGTACCTCCCCATATATATGTATGGAGTGGAGTTTGCAAGTGAAAAGAAACTTTGTGTTCCCAACAAGCTAGGTGAAGGACGGCTTTCACACACACTTATCTCTCAGAACTGAGCATGTGGAGAGACGTTCGTTCATCTAGCACAAAGGGAACGTGTTGCAGGAGAAACTATTACTCTGGTATCTCAGTCTGTTTCCTAGTGCCGGTTTGAAGTTCCTGCAGTTTTCACTGTAAAACCGAGTTGGAGCTAGTACCTCCCCATATATATGTATGGAGTGGAGTTTGCAAGTGAAAAGAAACTTTGTGTTCCCAACAAGCTAGGTGAAGGACGGCTTTCACACACACTTATCTCTCAGAACTGAGCATGTGGAGAGACGTTCGTTCATCTAGCACAAAGGGAACGGGTTTGCAGGAGAAACTTTTACTCTGGTTTCTCAGTCTGTTTCCTAGTGCCGGTTTGAAGTTCCTGCAGTTTTCACTGTAAAACCGAGTTGGAGCTCGTACCTCCCCATATATATGTATGGAGTGGAGTTTGCAAGTGAAAAGAAACTTTGTGTTCCCAACAAGCTAGGTGAAGGACGGCTTTCACACACACTTATCTCTCAGAACTGAGCATGTGGAGAGACGTTCGTTCATCTAGCACAAAAGGGAACGGATTGCAGGAGAAATTTTACTCTGGTTTCTCAGTCTGTTTCCTAGTGCCGGTTTGAAGTTCCTGCAGTTTTCACTGTAAAACCGAGTTGGAGCTCGTACCTCCCCATATATATGTATGTAGTGGAGTTTGCAAGTGAAAAGAAACTTTGTGTTCCCACAATCTAGGTGAAGGTCGGCTTTCACACACACTTTTCTCTCAGAATCTGAGCATGTGGAGAGACGTTCGTTCATCTAGCACAAAGGGAACGGGTTGCAGGAAAACTTTTATCTGGTATTCTCAGTCTGTTTACTAGTGCCGGTTTGAAGTTACTGCAGTTTTCACTGTAAAACCGAGTTGGAGCTAGTACCTCCCCATATATATGTATGGAGTGGAGTTTGCAACTGAAAAGAAACTTTGTGTTCCCAACAAGCTAGGTGAAGGACGGCTTTCACACACACATATTTCTAAGAACTGAGCATGTGGAGAGACGTTCGTTCATCTAGCACAAAGGGAACGGGTTGCAGGAGAAACTTTTACTCTGGTTTCTCAGTCTGTTTCCTAGTGCCGGTTTGAAGTTCCTGCAGTTTTCACTGTAAAACCGAGTTGGAGCTTGTACCTCCCCTATATATGTATGGAGTGTAGTTTGCAAGTGAAAAGAAACTTTGTGTTCCCAACAAGCTAGGTGAAGGACGGCTTTCACACACACTTATCTCTCAGAACTGAGCATGTGGAGAGACGTTCGTTCATCTAGCACAAATGGAACGGGTTGCAGGGGAAACTATTACTCTGGTTTCTCAGTCTGTTTCCTAGTGCCGGTTTGAAGTTCCTGCAGTTTTCACTGTAAAACGGAGTTGGAGCTTGTACCTCCCCTATATATTTATGGAGTGCAGTTTGCAAGTGAATAGAAACTTTGTGCTCCTAACAAGCTAGGTGAAGGACGGCTTTCACACACACTTATCTCTCAGAACTGAGCATGTGGACAGACGTTCGTTCATCTAGCACAAAGAGAACGGTTTGCAGGAGAAATTTTAACTCTGGTTTCTCAGTCTGTTTCCTAGTGCCGGTTTGAAGTTCCAGCAGTTTTCACTGTAAAACCAAGTTGGAGCTCGTACCTCCCCATATATATGTATGTAGTGGAGTTTGCAAGTGAAAAGAAACTTTGTGTTCCCACAATCTAGGTGAAGGTCGGCTTTCACACACACTTTTCTCTCAGATCTGAGCATGTGGAGAGACGTTCGTTCATATAGCACAAAGGGAACGGGTTGCAAGACAAACTTTTATATTGGTATCTCAGTCTGTTTAGTAGTGCCGTATTGAAGTTACTGCAGTTTTCACTGTAAAACCGAGTTGGAGCTCGTACCTACCCATATATATATATGGAGTGGAGTTTGCAACTGAAAAGAAACTTTGTGTTCCCAACAAGCTATTTTAACAACGGCTTTCACACACACATATTTCTAAGAACTGAGCATGTGGAGAGACGTTCGTTCATCTAGCACAAATGGAACGGGTTGCAGGAGAAACTTTTACTCTGGTTTCTCAGTGTGTTTCCTAGTGCCTGTTTGAAGTTCCTGCATTTTTCACTGTAAAACCGAGTTGGAGCTCGTACCTCCCCATATATATGTATGGATTGGAGTTTGCAACTGAAAAGAAAATTTGTGTTCCCAACAAGCTAGGTGAAGTACGGCTTTCACACACACTTATCTCTCAGAACTGAGCATGTGGAGAGACGTTCGTTCATCTAGCACAAAGGGAACGGGTTGCAGGGGAAACTATTACTCTGGTTTCTCAGTCTGTTTCCTAGTGCCGGTTTGAAGTTCCTGCAGTTTTCACTGTAAAAGCGAGTTGGAGCTTGTACCTCCCCTATATATGTATGGAGTGTAGTTTGCAAGTGAAAAGAAACTTTGTGTTCACAACAAGCTATTTTAACAACGGCTTTCACACACACATATTTCTAAGAACTGAGCATGTGGAGAGACGTTCGTTCATCTAGCACAAAGGGAACGGGTTGCAGGAGAAACTTTTACTCTGGTTTCTCAGTCTGTTTCCTAGTGCCGGTTTGAAGTTCCTGCAGTTTTCACTGTAAAACCGAGTTGGAGCTTGTACCTCCCCATATATATGTATGGAGTGGAGTTTGCAAGTGAAAAGAAACTTTGTGTTCCCAAGCAAGCTAGGTGAAGGACGGCTTTCACACACACTTATCTCTCAGAACTGAGCATGTGGAGAGACGTTCGTTCATCTAGCACAAATGGAACGGGTTGAAGGGGAAACTATTACTCTGGTTTCTCAGTCTGTTTCCTAGTGCCGGTTTGAAGTTCCTGCAGTTTTCACTGTAAAACAGAGTTGGAGCTTGTACCTCCCCATATATATTTATGGAGTGGCAGTTTGCAAGTGAAAAGAAACTTTGTGCTTCCCAACAAGCTAGGTGAAGGACGGCTTTCACACACACTTATCTCTCAGAACTGAGCATGTGGACAGACGTTCGTTCATCTAACACAAAGAGAACGGGTTGCAGGAGAAATATTAACTCTGGTTTCTCAGTCTGTTTCCTAGTGCCGGTTTGAAGTTCCAGCAGTTTTCACTGTAAAACCGAGTTGGAGCTCGTACCTCCCCATATATATGTATGTAGTGGAGTTTGCAAGTGAAGAGAAACTTTGTGTTCCCACAATCAAGGTGAAGGTCGGCTTTCACACACACTTTTCTCTCAGATCTGAGCATGTGGAGAGACGTTCGTTCATATAGCACAAAGGGAACGGGTTGCAAGACAAACTTTTATATTGGTATCTCAGTCTGTTTAGTAGTGCCGTTTTGAAGTTACTGCAGTTTTCACTGTAAAACCGAGTTGGAGCTCGTACCTACCATATATATATATGGAGTGGAGTTTGCAACTGAAAAGAAACTTTGTGTTCCCAACAAGCTATTTTAACAACGGCTTTCACACACACATATTTCTAAGAACTGAGCATGTGGAGAGACGTTCGTTCATCTAGCACAAATGGAACGGGTTGCAGGAGAAACTTTTACTCTGGTTTCTCAGTCTGTTTCCTAGTGCCTGTTTGAAGTTCCTGCAGTTTTCACTGTAAAACCGAGTTGGAGCTCGTACCTCCCCATATATATGTATGGATTGGAGTTTGCAACTGAAAAGAAAATTTGTGTTCCCAACAAGCTAGGTGAAGTACGGCTTTCACACACACTTATCTCTCAGAACTGAGCATGTGGAGAGACGTTCGTTCATCTAGCACAAATGGAACGGGTTGCAGGGGAAACTATTACTCTGGTTTCTCAGTCTGTTTCCTAGTGCCGGTTTGAAGTTCCTGCAGTTTTCACTGTAAAAGCGAGTTGGAGCTTGTACCTCCCCTATATATGTATGGAGTGTAGTTTGCAAGTGAAAAGAAACTTTGTGTTCCCAACAAGCTAGGTGAAGGACGGCTTTCACACACACTTATCTCTCAGAACTGAGCATGTGGAGAGACGTTCGTTCATCTAGCACAAAGAGAACGGGTTGCAGGAGAAACTTTTACTCTGGTTTCTCAGTAGATTTCCTAGTGCCGTTTTGAAGTTACAGCAGTTTTCACTGTAAAACCGATTTGGAGCTGGTACCTCCCCATATATATGTAGGGAGTGGATTTTGCAGGTGAAAAGTAAGTTTGTATTCCCAACAAGCTTGTTGAAGTATGGATTTCACACACAATTATCTCTGAGAACTGAGCATGTGGAGAGACGTTCGTTCATGTAGCTCAAAGGGAACGGGATGCAGGAGAAACTTTTATTCTGGTTTCTCAGTCTGTTTCCTAGTGCCGGTTAGAAGTTCCTGCAGTTTTCACTGTAAAACCGAGTTGGAGCTCGTACCTCCCCATATATATGTATGGAGTGGAGTTTGTAAATGAAAAGATACTTTGTGTTCCCAACAAGCTAGGTGAAGTACGGCTTTCACACACAATTTTCTCTCAGAACTGAGCATGTGGAGAGACGTTCGTTCTTCTAGCACAAAGGGAACTGGTTGCAGGAGAAATATTACTCTGCTTTCTCAGTCTGTTTCCTAGTGCCGGTTTGAAGTTCCTGTAGTTTTCACTGTAAAATCGAGTTGGAGCACGTACCTCCCCATATATATGTATGGAGTGGAGTTTGTAACTGAAAAGATACTTTGTGTTCCCAAAAACCTAGGTGAAGGACGGCTTTCACACACAATTTCTCTCAGAACTGAGCATGTGGAGAGACGTTCGTTCATCTAGCATAAAGGGAACTGGTTGCAGGAGAAACTATTACTCTGGTTTCTCAGTCTGTTTCCTAGTGTCGGTTTGAAGTTCCTGAGTTTTCACTGTAAAACCGAGTTGCAGCTCGTACCTCCCCATATATATATTTATGGAGTGGAGTTTGCAAGTGAAAAGAAAATTTGTGTTGCCAACAAGCTAAGTGAAGGACGGCTTTCACACACACATATCTTTCAGAACTGAGCATGTGGAGAGACGTTCGTTCATCTAGCACAAAGGGAACGGGTTGCAGGAGAAACTTTTTCTCTGGTTTCACTGTCTGTTTACTAGTGCCGGTTTGAATTTCCAACAGTTTTCACTGTAAAACCGAATTGGAGCTCGTACCTCCTCATATATATGTAGGGAGTGGAGGTTGCAACTGAAAAGAAAATTTGTGTTCCCAACAAGCTAGGTGAAGTATGGCTTTCACACACACTTATCTCTGAGAACTGAGCATTTGGAGAGACGTTCGTTCATCTAGCTCAAAGGGAACGGGATGCAGGAGAACCTTTTATTCTGGTTTCTCAGTCTGTTTCCTTGTGCCGGTTTGAAGTTACTGCAGTTTTCACTGTAAAACCGAGTTGGAGCTTGTACCTCCCCTATATAAGTATGGAGTGGGGTTTGCAAGTGAAAAGAAAATTTGTATTCCCAACAAGCTAGGTGAAGGACGGCTTTCACACACACTTATCTCACAGAACTGAGCATGTGGAGAGACGTTCGTTCATCTAGCACAAAGAAACGGGTTGCAGGAGAAACTTTTAGTCTGGTTTCTCAGTATATTTCCTAGTGCCGTTTTGAAGTTACAGCAGTTTTCACTGTAAAAGCGATTTGGAGTTAGTACCTCCCCATATATATGTAGGGAGTGGAGTTTGCAAGTGAAAAGTAAGTTTGTATTCCCAACAAGCTAGTTGAAGTATGGCTTTCACACACACTTATCTCTGAGAACTGAGCATGTGGAGAGACGTTCGTTCATCTAGCACAAAGGGAACGGTTTGCAGGAGAAATTTTAACTCTGGTTTCTCAGTCTGCTTTCTAGTGCCCGTTTGAAGTTCCAGCAGTTTTCAATGTAAAACCGAGTTGGACCTCGTTCCTCCCCATACATATGTATGGAGTGGAGTTTGCAAGTGAAAAGTAACTTGGTGTTCCCAAAAAGCTAGGTGAACTACGGCTTTCACACACAATTATCTCTCAGAACTGAGCATGGGGAGAGACGTTCGTTCATCTAGCACAAAGGGAACGGGTTGCAGGAGAAACTGTTACTCTGGTTTCTCAGTCTTTTTCCTTGTGCCGGTTTGAAGTTCCGGCAGTTTTCACTGTAAAACGGAGATGGAGCTCGTACCGCCCCATATATATGTATGGAGTGGAGTTTGCAAATGAAAAGAGACTTTGTGTTCCCAACAAGTTAGGTGAAGGACGGGTTTCACACACACTTATCTCACAGAACTGAGCATTTGGAGAGACGTTCGTTCATCTAGCACAAAGGGAACGGGTTGCAGGAGAAATTTTAACTCTGGTTTCTCAGTCGGTTTCCTAGTGCCCGTTTGAAATTCCAGCAGTTTTCACTGTAAAACCGAGTTGGAGCTCGTACCTCCCCATATATATGTATGGAGTGGAGTTTGCAAGTGAAAAGAAACTTTGTGTTCCCAACAAGCTAGGTGAAGGACGGCTTTCACACACAATTTTCTCTCTGAACTGAGCTTGTGGAGAGACGTTCGTTCATCTAGCATAAAGGGAACGGGTTGCAGGAGAAACTATTACTCTGTTTTCTCAGTCTGTTTCCTAGTGTCGGTTTGAAGTTCCTGAGTTTTCACTGTAAAACCGAGTTGCAGCACGTACCTCCCCATATATTTTTATGGATTGGAGTTGGAACTCAAATTAAATTTTGTGTTCCCAACAAGCTAGTTGAAGGATGGCTTTCAAACACACTTATCTCTCAGAACCTAGCATGTGGAGAGACGTTCGTTCATTTAGCACAAAGGGAACGGGTTGCAGGAGAAACATTTACTCTGGTTTCTCAGTCTGTTTCTTGTGCCGGTATGAAGTTCCAGGAGTTTTCACTGTAAAACCGAGTTGGAGCTCGAACCTCCCATATATATATATGGATTGGAGTTTGCAAGTGAAAAGAAACTTTGTGTTCCCAAAAAGCTAGGTGAAGGGCGGCTTTCAAACACATTTTCCTCTCAGAAATGAGCATGTGGGGAGACGTTCGTTCATCTAGCACAAAGGGAACGGGTTGCAGGGGAAAATATTACTCTGGGTTCTCAGTCTGTTTCCTAGTGCCAGTTTGAAGTTCCTGCAGTTTTCACTGTAAAACCGAGTTGGAGCTCGTACCTCCCATATATATGTATGGAGTGGAATTTTCAAGTGAAAAGAAACTTTGTGTTCCCAAAAAGCTTGGTGAAGGGCGACATTCACACACACTTTCCTCTCAGAACTGAGCATGTGGAGAGACGTTCGTTCATCTAGCACAAAGGGAACGGGTTGCAGGGGAAAATATTACTCTGGTTTCTCAGTCTGTTTCCTAGTGCCGGTTTAAAGTTCCTGCCGTTTTCTCTGTAAAAACGAGTTAGAGCTCCTACCTCCCCATATATATGTATGCAGTGGAGTTTGCAACTTAAAAGAAACTTTGTGTTCCCAACAAGCTAGTTGAAGGACGGCTTTCACACACACTTATCTCTCAGAACAGAGCATGTGGAGAGACGTTCGTTCATCTAGCACAAATGGAACGGATTGCAGGAGAAACTTTTACTCTGGTTTCTCAGTCTGTTTCCTAGTGCCGGTTTGAAGTTCCAGCAGTTTTCACTGTAAACCAGATTTGGAACTCGTTCCTCCACATATATATTTATGGAGTGGAGTTTGCAACTGAAAAGAAACTTTGTGTTCCCAACAAGCTATGTGAAGGACGGCTTTCAAACATACTTTTGTCTCAGAACTGATCATGTGGAGAGACGTTCGTTCATCTAGCACAAAGGGAACGGGTTGCAGGAGAAACTTTTACTTTGGTTTCTCAGTATTTTTCCTAGTGCCGGTTTGAAGTTACTGCAGTTTTCACTGTAAATCTGAGTTGGAGCTCGTACCTCCCCATATATATGTATGGAGTGGAGTTTGCAAGTAAAAAGAAATTTTGAGTTCCCAACAAGCTATGTGAAGGACGGCTTTCACACACACTTATCTCTCAGAACTGAGCATGTGGAGAGACGTTCGTTCATCAAGCACAAAGGGAACGGATTGCAGGAAAAACTTTTTATCTGGTTTCTCAGTCTGTTTCCTAGTGCCGGTTTGAAGTTCCTGCAGTTTTCACAGTAAAACAGGGTTGGAGCTCGTACCTCCCCATATATACATGTATGGAGTGGAATTTGCAAGTGAAAAGAAACTTCTGTTCCCAACAAGCTATGTGAAGGACGGCTTTCACACACAATTATCTCTCAGATATTAGCATGTGGAGATACGTTCGTTCATTAACACAAAGGGAAAGGTTGCTGGAGAAACTTTTACTCTGGTTTCTCAGTCTGTTTCCTAGGGCCGGTTTGAAGTTCCTGCAGTTTTCACTGTAAAACGAGTCTGAGCTCGTACCTCCCGATATATATGTTTTGAGTGGAGAATTGCAAGTGAAAAGAAACTTTGTGTTTCCAACAAGATAGGTGAAGGACGGCTTTAACACACACTTATCTCTCAGAACTGAGCATGTGGAGAGACTTTCGTTCATCTAGCACAAAGGGAAAGGGTTGCAGGATAAACTTTTACTCTGGATTCTCAGTCTGTTTCCTAGTGCCGGTTTGAAGTTACTGCAGTTTTCACTGTAAAACCGAGTTGGAGCTCGTACCTCCCCATATATATATATGGAGTGGATTTTGCAACTGAAAAGAAACTTTGTGTTCCCAACAAGCTAGGTGAAGTACGGCTTACACACACACATGTCTCTCAGAACTGAGCATGTGTAGAGATGTTCGTTCATCTAGCACAAAGGGAACGGGTTGCTGGAGAAATATTTACTCTGGTTTCTCAGTCTGTTTCATATTGCCGTATTGAAGTTCCTGCAGTTTTCACAGTAAACCGAGTTTGAGCTCGTACCTCCCCATATATATGTATGGAGTGGAGTTTGCAAGTAAAAAGAAACTTTGTGTTCCCAACAAGCTAGGTGAAGGACGGCTTTCACACACACTTATCTCTCAGAACTGAGCATGTGGAGAGACGTTCGTTCATCTAGCACAAAGGGAATGGTTTGCAGGTGAAACTTGTACTTGATTTCTCACTCTGTTTCCTAATGCCGGTTTGAAGTTCCTGCAGTTTTCACTGTAAACCCGACTTAGAGCTCGTACTTCCCCATATATATGTATGGACTGGAGTTTGGAACTGAAAAGAAACTTTGTGTTCCCAACAAGCTAGGTGAAGGACGGCTTTCACACACACTTATCTCTCAGAACTGAGCATATGGAGAGACGTTCGTTCATCTAGCACAAAGGAACGGGTTGCAGGAGAAACATTTACTCTGGTTTCTCAGTCTGTTTCCTAGAGCCGGTTTGAATTTCCTGCAGTTTTCACTGTAAATCCGAGTTGGAGCTCGACCCTCCCCATATATATGTATGGATTTTAGTTTGCAAGTGTAAAGAAACTTTGTGTTCCCCACAATCTATGTGAAGGACGGCTTTCACTCACACTTATCTCTCAGAACTTAGCATGTGGAGAGACTTTCGTTCATCAAGCACAAAGGGAACGGATTGCAGGAAAACTTTTACTCTGGTTTTTAAGTCTGTTTCCTACTGCCGGTTTGATGTTCCTGCAGTATTCACTGTAAAACAGAGTTGGAACTCGTACCTCCCCATATATATTTATGGAGTGGAATTTGCAAGTGAAAAGAAATTTTGTGTTCACAAAAAGCTAGGTGAAGGCCGGCTTTCACACACACTTATCTCTCAGAACTGAGCATGTGGAGAGACGTTCGTTCATCTAGCACAAAAGGAACGGGTTGCAGTTGAAACTTTTACTCTGGTTTCTCAGTCTGTTTCCTAGTGCCGGTTAGAATTTCCTGCAGTTTTCACTGTAAAACCGAGTTGGAGCTCGTACCTCCCCTATATATGTATGGAGTGTAGTTTGCAACTGAAAAGAAACTTTGTGTTCCCAACAAGCTAGGTGAAGGATGGCTTTCACACACATTTATCTCTCAGAACAGATCATGTGGAGAGACTTTCTTTCATTTAGCACAAAGGGAACGGGTTGCAGGGGAAACTTTTTCTCTGGTTTCTCAGTCTGCTTCCTAGTGCCGTTTGAAGTTCCTGCAGTTTTCACTGTAAAACCGAGTTGGAGCTCGTATCCTCCCCATACATATGTATGGAGTGGAGTTTGCAAGTGAAAAGTAACTTTGTGTTCCCAAAAAGCTAGGTTAACGACGGCTTTCACACACAATTATCTCTCAGAACTGAGCATGTGGAGAGACGTTCGTTCATCTAGCACAAAGGGAACGGGTTGCAGGAGAAACTGTTACTCTGGTTTCTCAGTCTTTTTCCTAGTGCCGGGTTGAAGTTCCGGCATTTTTCACTGTAAAACGTAGATTGGAGCTCGTACCTCCCCATATATATGTATGGAGTGGAGTTTGCAACTGAAAAGAAACTTTGTGTTCCCAACAAGCTTAGGTGAAGGACGGGCTTTCACACACACTTATCTCTCAGAACTGAGCATGTTGGAGAGACGTTCGTTCATCTAGCACAAAGGGAACGGGTTGCAGGAGAAACTTTTACTCTGGTTTCTCAGTCTGTTTCCTAGTGCCCGTTTGAAGTTCCAGCAGTTTTCACTGTAAAACCGAGTTGGAGCTCGTACCTCCCCCTATATATGTATGGAGTGGAGTTTGCAAGTGAAAAGAAACTTTGTGTTCCCAACAAGCTAGGTGAAGGACGGCTTTCACACACAATTATCTCTCAGAACTGAGCATGTGGAGAGACGTTCGTTCATCTAGCACAAAGGGAACGGGTTGCAGGAGAAACTTTACTCTGGTTTCTCAGTCTGTTTCCTAGTGCCGGTTTGAAGTTCCTGCAGTTTTCACTGTAAAACCGAGTTGAGCTACGTACCTCCCCATATATATGTATGGAGTGGAGTTTGCAACTGAAAATGAAACTTTGTGTTCCCAACAAGCTAGGTGAAGGACGGCTTTCACACACACTTATCTCTCAGAACTGAGCATGTGGAGAGACGTTCGTTCATCTAGCACAAAGGGAACGGGTTGCAGGAGAAACTTTTACTCTGGTTTCTCAGTCTGTTTCCTAGTGCCGGTTTGAAGTTCCTGCAGTTTTCACTGTAAAACCGAGTTGGAGCTCGTACCTCCCATATATAGTATGGAGTGGAGTTTGCAAGTGAAAAGAAACTTTGTGTTCCCAACAAGCTAGGTGAAGGACGGCTTTCACACACACTTATCTCTCAGAACTGAGCATGTGGAGAGACGTTCGTTCATCTAGCACAAAGGGAACGGGTTGCAGGAGAAACATTTACTCTGGTTTCTCAGTCTGTTTCCTAGTGCCGGTTTGAAGTTCCTGCAGTTTTCACTGTAAAACCGAGTTGGAGCTAGTACCTCCCCATATATATGTATGGAGTTGAGTTTGCAAGTGAAAGAAACTTTGTGTTCCCAACAAGCTAGGTGAAGGACGGCTTTCACACACACTTATCTCTCAGAACTGAGCATGTGGAGAGACGTTCGTTCATCTAGCACAAAGGGAACGGGTTGCAGGAGAAACTTTTACTCTGGTTTCTCAGTCTGTTTCCTAGTGCCGGTTTGAAGTTCCTGCAGTATTCACTGTAAAACCGAGTTGGAACTTGTAACCTCCCCATATATATGTATGGAGTGGAGTTTGCAAGTGAAAAGAAACTTTGTGTTCCCAAAAAGCTAGGTGAAGGACGGCTTTCACACACACTTATCTCTCAGAACTGAGCATGTGGAGAGACGTTCGTTCATCTAGCACAAAGGGAACGGGTTGCAGTGAGAAACTTTTACTCTGGTTTCTCAGTCTGTTTCCTAGTGCCGGTTAGAAGTTCCTGCAGTTTTCACTGTAAAACCGAGTTGGAGCTCGTACCTCCCCTATATATGTATGGAGTGGAGTTTGCAACTGAAAAGAAACTTTGTGTTCCCAACAAGCTAGGTGAAGGACTGGCTTTCACACACACTTATCTCTCAGAACATGAGCATGTGGAGAGACGTTCGTTCATCTAGCACAAAGGGAACGGGTTGCAGGGAGAAACTTTTACTCTGGTTTCTCAGTCTGTTTCCTAGTGCCCGGTTTGAAGTTCCTGCAGTTTTCACTGTAAAACCGAGTTGGAGCCTCGTACCTCCCCATACTATATGTATGGAGTGGAGTTTGCAAGTGAAAAGTAACTTTGTGTTCCCAAAAAGCTAGGTGAACTACGGCTTTCACACACAATTATCTCTCAGAACTGAGCATGGGGAGAGACGTTCGTTCATCTAGCACAAAGGGAACGGGTTGCAGGAGAAACTGTTACTCTGGTTTCTCAGTCTTTTTCCTTGTGCCGGGTTGAAGTTCCGGCAGTTTTCACTGTAAAACGGAGATGGAGCTCGTACCTCCCCATATATATGTATGGAGTGGAGTTTGCAACTGAAAAGAAACTTTGTGTTCCCAACAAGTTAGGTGAAGGACGGGTTTCACACACACTTATCTCTCAGAACTGAGCATGTGGAGAGACGTTCGTTCATCTAGCACAAAGGGAACGGGTTGCAGGAGAAATTTTAACTCTGGTTTCTCAGTCTGTTTCCTAGTGCCGGTTTGAAGTTCCTGCAGTTTTCACTGTAAAACCGAGTTGGAGCTCGTACCTCCCCATATATATGTATGGAGTGGAGTTTGCAAGTGAAAAGAAACTTTGTGTTCCCAACAAGCTAGGTGAAGGACGGCTTCACACACAATTTTCTCTCATGAACTGAGCATGTGGAGAGACGTTCGTTCATCTAGCATAAAGGGAACGGGTTGCAGGAGAAACTATTACTCTGTTTTCTCAGTCTGTTTCCTAGTGTCCGGTTTGAATTTCCTGAGTTTTCACTGTAAAACCGAGTTGCAGCTACGTACTTCCCCATATATATGTATGGATTGGAGTTGGAACTGCAAATGAAATTATGTGTTCCCAACAAGCTAGTTGAAGGACGGCTTTCACACACACTTATCTCCCAGAACCTAGCATGTGGACAGACGTTCGTTCATCTAGCACAAAGGGAACGGGTTGCAGGAGAAACATTTACTCTGGTTTCTCAGTCTGTTTTCTAGTGCCGTTATGAAGTTCCTAGCAGTTTTCACTGTAAAACCGAGTTGGAGCTCGAACCTCCCATATATATATATGGATTGGAGTTTGCAAGTGAAAAGAAACTTTGTGTTCCCAAAAAGCTAGGTGAAGGGCGGCTTTCAAACACACTTTCCTCTCAGAACTGAGCATGTGGGGAGACGTTCGTTCAGTCTAGCACAAAGGGAACGGTTTGCAGGGGAAAATATTACTCTGGGTTCTCAGTCTGTTTCCTAGTGCCAGTTTGAAGTTCCTGCAGTTTTCACTGTAAAACCGAGTTGGAGCTCGTACCTCCCCATATATATGTATGGACTGGAGTTTGCAACTGAAAAGAAACTTTGTGTTCCAAACAATCTAGGTGAAGGACGGCTTTCACACACACTTATCTCTCAGAACAGAGCATGTGGAGAGACGTTCGTTCATCTAGCACAAAGGGAACGGATTGCTGGAGAAACTTTTACTCTGGTTTCTCAGTCTGTTTCCTAGTGCCGGTTTGAAGTTCCAGCAGTTTTCACTGTAAAACCGAGTTGGAAGCTAGTACCTCCCCATATATATGTATGGAGTGGAGTTTGCAACTGAAAAGAAACTTTGTGTTCCCAACAAGCTAGGTGAAGGACGGCTTTCACACACACTTATCTCTCAGAACTGAGCATGTGGAGAGACGTTCGTTCATCTAGCACAAAGGGAACGGGTTGCAGGAGAAACTTTTACTCTGGTTTCTCAGTCTGTTTCCTAGTGCCGGTTTGAAGTTCCTGCAGTTTTCACTGTAAAACCGAGTTGGAGCTCGTACCTCCCCATATATATGTATGGAGTGGAGTTTGCAAGTGAAAAGAAACTTTGTGTTCCCAACAAGCTAGGTGAAGGACGGCTTTCACACACACTTATCTCTCAGAACTGAGCATGTGGAGAGACGTTCGTTCATCTAGCACAAAGGGAACGGGTTGCAGGAGAAACTTTTACTCTGGTTTCTCAGTCTGTTTCCTAGTGCCGGTTTGAAGTTCCTGCAGTTTTCACTGTAAAACCGAGTTGGAGCTCGTACCTCCCCATATATATGTATGGAGTGGAGTTTGCAAGTGAAAAGAAACTTTGTGTTCCCAACAAGCTAGGTGAAGGACGGCTTTCACACACACTTATCTCTCAGAACTGAGCATGTGGAGAGACGTTCGTTCATCTAGCACAAAGGGAACGGGTTGCAGGAGAAACTTTACTCTGGTTTCTCAGTCTGTTTCCTAGTGCCGGTTTGAAGTTCCATGCAGTTTTCACTGTAAAACCGAGTTGGAGCTAGTACCTCCCCATATATATGTATGGAGTGGAGTTTGCAAGTGAAAAGAAACTTTGTGTTCCCAACAAGCTAGGTGAAGGACGGCTTTCACACACACTTATCTCTCAGAACTGAGCATGTGGAGAGACGTTCGTTCATCTAGCACAAAGGGAACGGGTTGCAGGAGAAACTTTTACTCTGGTTTCTCAGTCTGTTTCCTAGTGCCGTTTTGAAGTTCCTGCAGTTTTCACTGTAAAACCGAGTTTGAGCTCGTACCTCCCCATATATATGTATGGAGTGGAGTTTGCAAGTAAAAAGAAACTTTGTGTTCCCAACAAGCTAGGTGAAGGACGGCTTTCACACACACTTATCTCTCAGAACTGAGCATGTGGAGAGACGTTCGTTCATCTAGCACAAAGGGAATGGTTGCAGGATGAAACTTGTACTCTGATTTCTCACACTGTTTCCTAATGCCGGTTTGAAGTTTCTGCAGTTTCCACTGTAAAACCGACTTAGAGCTCGCACCTCCCCATATATATGTATGGACTGGAGTTTGCAACTGAAAAGAAACTTTGTGTTCCCAACAAGCTAGGTGAAGGACGGCTTTCACACACACTTATCTCTCAGAACTGAGCATATGGAGAGATGTTCGTTCATCTAGCTACAAAGTGAAAGGGTTGCAGGAGAAACTTTTACTCTGGTTTCTCAGTCTCTTTCCTAGTGCCGGTTTGAAGTTCCTGCAGTTTTCACTGTAAAACCGATTTGGAGCTAGTACCTCCCATATATATGTATGGAGTGGAGTTTGCAAGTGAAAAGAACTTTGTGTTCCCAACAAGCTAGGTGAAGTACGGCTTTCACACACACTTATCTCTCAGAACTGAGCATGTGGAGAGACGTTCGTTCATCTAGCACAAAGGGAACGGGTTGCAGGAGAAACTTTTACTCTGGTTTCTCAGTCTGTTTCCTAGTGCCGGTTTGAAGTTCCTGCAGTTTTCACTGTAAAACCGAGTTGGAGCTCGTACCTCCCCATATATATGTATGGAGTGGAGTTTGCAACTGAAAAGAAACTTTGTGTTCCCAACAAGCTAGGTGAAGGACGGCTTTCACACACACTTATCTCTCAGAACTGAGCATGTGGAGAGACGTTCGTTCATCTAGCACAAAGGGAACGGGTTGCAGGAGAAACTTTTACTCTGGTTTCTCAGTCTGTTTCCTAGTGCCCGGTTTGAAGTTCCTGCAGTTTTCACTGTAAAACCGAGTTGGAGCTCGTACCTCCCCATATATATGTATGGAGTGGAGTTTGCAAGTGAAAAGAAACTTTGTGTTCCCAACAAGCTAGGTGAAGGACGGCTATTCACACACAATTTATCTCTCAGAACTGAGCATGTGGAGAGACGTTCGTTCATCTAGCACTAAAGGGAACGGGTTGCAGGAGAAACTATTACTCTGGTTTTCTCAGTCTGTTTCCTAGTGCCGGTTTGAATTTCCTGCAGTTTTCACTGTAAAACCGAGTTGGAGCTACGTACTCCCCATATATATGTATGGATTGGAGTTTGGAACTCGAAATGAAACTTTGTGTTCCCAACAAGCTAGGTGAAGGACGGCTTTCACACACACTTATCTCTCAGAACTAGCATGTGGAGAGACGTTCGTTCATCTAGCACAAAGGGAACGGGTTGCAGGAGAAACCTTTACTCTGGTTTCTCAGTCTGTTTCCTAGTTCCGTTATGAAGTTCCTAGCAGTTTTCACTGTAAAACCGAGTTGGAGCTCGACCTCCCCATATATATATATGGAGTGGAGTTTGCAAGTGAAAAGAAACTTTGTGTTCCCAACAAGCTAGGTGAAGGGACGGCTTTCACACACAATTTCTCTCAGAACTGAGCATGTGGAGAGACGTTCGTTCATCTAGCACAAAGGGAACGGTTTGCAGGAGAAAATATTACTCTGGGTTTCTCAGTCTGTTTCCTAGTGCCGGTTTGAAGTTCCTGCAGTTTTCACTGTAAAACCGAGTTGGAGCTCGTACCTCCCCATATATATGTATGGAGTGGAGTTTGCAACTGAAAAGAAACTTTGTGTTCCCAAACAAGCTAGTTGAAGGACGGCTTTCACACACACTTATCTCTCAGAACTGAGCATGTGGAGAGACGTTCGTTCATCTAGCACAAAGGGAACGGATTGCATGGAGAAACTTTTACTCTGGTTTCTCAGTCTGTTTCCTAGTGCCGGTTTGAAGTTCCATGCAGTTTTCACTGTAAACCCGATTTGGAAGCTCGTACCTCCCCATATATATTTATGGAGTGGAGTTTGCAACTGAAAAGAAACTTTGTGTTCCCAACAAGCTAGGTGAAGGACGGCTTTCACACACACTTATCTCTCAGAACTGAGCATGTGGAGAGACGTTCGTTCATCTAGCACAAAGGGAACGGGTTGCAGGAGAAACTTTTACTCTGGTTTCTCAGTCTGTTTCCTAGTGCCGGTTTGAAGTTCCTGCAGTTTTCACTGTAAACCGAGTTGGAGCTCGTACCTCCCCATATATATGTATGGAGTGGAGTTTGCAAGTGAAAAGAAACTTTGTGTTCCCAACAAGCTAGGTGAAGGACGGCTTTCACACACACTTATCTCTCAGAACTGAGCATGTGGAGAGACGTTCGTTCATCTAGCACAAAGGGAACGGGTTGCAGGAGAAACTTTTACTCTGGTTTCTCAGTCTGTTTCCTAGTGCCGGTTTGAAGTTCCTGCAGTTTTCACTGTAAAACCGAGTTGGAGCTCGTACCTCCCCATATATATGTATGGAGTGGAGTTTGCAAGTGAAAAGAAACTTTGTGTTCCCAACAAGCTAGGTGAAGGACGGCTTTCACACACACTTATCTCTCAGAACTGAGCATGTGGAGAGACGTTCGTTCATCTAGCACAAAGGGAACGGGTTGCAGGAGAAACTTTTACTCTGGTTTCTCAGTCTGTTTCCTAGTGCCGGTTTGAAGTTCCTGCAGTTTTCACTGTAAAAGCGAGTTGGAGCTAGTACCTCCCCATATATATGTATGGAGTGGAGTTTGCAACTGAAAAGAACTTTGTGTTCCCAACAAGCTAGGTGAAGGACGGCTTTCACACACACTTATCTCTCAGAACTGAGCATGTGGAGAGACGTTCGTTCATCTAGCACAAAGGGAACGGGTTGCAGGAGAAACTTTTACTCTGGTTTCTCAGTCTGTTTCCTAGTGCCCGGTTTGAAGTTCCATGCAGTTTTCACTGTAAAACCGAGTTGGAGCTAGTACCTCCCCATATATATGTATGGAGTGGAGTTTGCAAGTGAAAAGAAACTTTGTGTTCCCAAAAAGCTAGGTGAACTACGGCTTTCACACACAATTATCTCTCAGAACTGAGCATGGGGAGAGACGTTCGTTCATCTAGCACAAAGGGAACGGGTTGCAGGAGAAACTGTTACTCTGGTTTCTCAGTCTTTTTCCTTGTGCCGGTTTGAAGTTCCGGCAGTTTTCACTGTAAAACGGTTGGAGCTCGTACCTCCCCATATATATGTATGGAGTGGAGTTTGCAACTGAAAAGAAACTTTGTGTTCCCAACAAGCTAGGTGAAGGACGGGTTTCACACACACTTATCTCTCAGAACTGAGCATTTGGAGAGACGTTCGTTCATCTAGCACAAAGGGAACGGGTTGCAGGAGAAACTTTTACTCTGGTTTCTCAGTCTGTTTCCTAGTGCCGTTTGAAGTTCCATGCAGTTTTCACTGTAAAACCGAGTTGGAGCTCGTACCTCCCCATATATATGTATGGAGTGGAGTTTGCAAGTGAAAAGAAACTTTGTGTTCCCAACAAGCTAGGTGAAGGACGGCTTTCACACACACTTATCTCTCATGAACTGAGCATGTGGAGAGACGTTCGTTCATCTAGCACTAAAGGGAACGGGTTGCAGGAGAAACTATTACTCTGGTTTCTCAGTCTGTTTCCTAGTGTCGGTTTGAAGTTCCTGCAGTTTTCACTGTAAAACCGAGTTGCAGCTACGTACCTCCCCATATATATGTATGGAGTGGAGTTGGAACTAAAATGAAATTTGTGTTCCCAACAAGCTAGTTGAAGGACGGCTTTCACACACACTTATCTCTCAGAACTGAGCATGTGGAGAGACGTTCGTTCATCTAGCACAAAGGGAACGGGTTGCAGGAGAAACATTTACTCTGGTTTCTCAGTCTGTTTCCTAGTGCCGGTTATGAAGTTCCAGGCAGTTTTCACTGTAAAACCGAGTTGGAGCTCGTACCTCCCATATATATATATGGAGTGGAGTTTGCAAGTGAAAAGAAACTTTGTGTTCCCAACAAGCTAGGTGAAGGACGGCTTTCACACACACTTATCTCTCAGAACTGAGCATGTGGAGAGACGTTCGTTCATCTAGCACAAAGGGAACGGGTTGCAGGAGAAACTATTACTCTGGGTTCTCAGTCTGTTTCCTAGTGCCAGGTTTGAAGTTCCTGCAGTTTTCACTGTAAAACCGAGTTGGAGCTAGTACCTCCCCATATATATGTATGGAGTGGAGTTTGCAAGTGAAAAGAAACTTTGTGTTCCCAACAAGCTAGGTGAAGGACGGCTTTCACACACACTTATCTCTCAGAACTGAGCATGTGGAGAGACGTTCGTTCATCTAGCACAAAGGGAACGGGTTGCAGGGAAAATATTTACTCTGGTTTCTCAGTCTGTTTCCTAGTGCCGGTTTGAAGTTCCTGCAGTTTTCACTGTAAAACCGAGTTAGAGCTCCTACCTCCCCATATATATGTATGGAGTGGAGTTTGCAACTGAAAAGAAACTTTGTGTTCCCAACAAGCTAGTTGAAGGACGGCTTTCACACACACTTATCTCTCAGAACTGAGCATGTGGAGAGACGTTCGTTCATCTAGCACAAATGGAACGGGTTGCAGGAGAAACTTTTACTCTGGTTTCTCAGTCTGTTTCCTAGTGCCGGTTTGAAGTTCCTGCAGTTTTCACTGTAAACCAGAGTTGGAGCTAGTACCTCCCCATATATATGTATGGAGTGGAGTTTGCAACTGAAAAGAAACTTTGTGTTCCCAACAAGCTATGTGAAGGACGGCTTTCACACACACTTATCTCTCAGAACTGAGCATGTGGAGAGACGTTCGTTCATCTAGCACAAAGGGAACGGGTTGCAGGAGAAACTTTTACTCTGGTTTCTCAGTCTGTTTCCTAGTGCCGGTTTGAAGTTCCTGCAGTTTTCACTGTAAAATCGAGTTGGAGCTCGTACCTCCCCATATATATGTATGGAGTGGAGTTTGCAAGTGAAAAGAAACTTTGTGTTCCCAACAAGCTAGGTGAAGGACGGCTTTCACACACACTTATCTCTCAGAACTGAGCATGTGGAGAGACGTTCGTTCATCTAGCACAAAGGGAACGGGATTGCAGGAGAAACTTTTACTCTGGTTTCTCAGTCTGTTTCCTAGTGCCGGTTTGAAGTTCCTGCAGTTTTCACTGTAAAACAGAGTTGGAGCTCGTACCTCCCCATATATATGTATGGAGTGGAGTTTGCAACTGAAAAGAAACTTTGTGTTCCCAACAAGCTAGGTGAAGGACGGCTTTCACACACACTTATCTCTCAGAACTGAGCATGTGGAGAGACGTTCGTTCATCTAGCACAAAGGGAAAGGGTTGCAGGAGAAACTTTTACTCTGGTTTCTCAGTCTGTTTCCTAGGGCCGGTTTGAAGTTCCTGCAGTTTTCACTGTAAAACCGAGTTGGAGCTAGTACCTCCCCATATATATGTTATGGAGTGGAGTTAGCAAGTGAAAAGAAACTTTGTGTTTCCCAACAAGCTAGGTGAAGGACGGCTTTCACACACACTTATCTCTCAGAACTGAGCATGTGGAGAGACGTTCGTTCATCTAGCACAAAGGGAAAGGGTTGCAGGATAAACTTTTAATCTGGATTCTCAGTCTGTTTCCTAGTTACGGTGTGAAGTTACTGCAGTTTTCACTGTAAAACCGAGTTGGAGCTCGTACCTCCCCATATATATATATGGAGTGGATTTTGCAACTGAAAAGAAACTTTGTGTTCCCAACAAGCTAGGTGAAGTACGGCTTACACACACACATGTCTCTCAGAACTGAGCATGTGTAGAGATGTTCGTTCATCTAGCACAAAGGGAACGGGTTGCTGGAGAAATATTTACTCTGGTTTCTCAGTCTGTTTCATATTGCCGTTTTGAAGTTCCTGCAGTTTTCACAGTAAACCGAGTTTGAGCTCGTACATCCCCATATATATGTATGGAGTGGAGTTTGCAAGTAAAAGAAACTTTGTGTTCCCAACAAGCTAGGTGAAGGACGGCTTTCACACACACTTATCTCTCAGAACTGAGCATGTGGAGAGACGTTCGTTCATCTAGCACAAAGGGAATGGTTTGCAGGTGAAACTTGTACTTGATTTCTCACTCTGTTTCCTAATGCCGGTTTGAAGTTCCTGCAGGTTTCACTGTAAACCCGACTTAGAGCTCGTACTTCCCCATATATATGTATGGACTGGAGTTTGGAACTGAAAAGAAACTTTGTGTTCCCAACAAGCTAGGTGAAGAACGGCTTTCACACACACTTATCTCTCAGAACTGAGCATATGGAGAGACGTTCGTTCATCTAGCACAAAGGAACGGGTTGCAGGAGAAACATTTACTCTGGTTTCTCAGTCTGTTTCCTAGAGCCGGTTTGAATTTCCTGCAGTTTTCACTGTAAATCCGAGTTGGAGCTCGACCCTCCCCATATATATGTATGGATTTTAGTTTGCAAGTGTAAAGAAACTTTGTGTTCCCCACAATCTATGTGAAGGACGGCTTTCACTCACACTTATCTCTCAGAACTTAGCATGTGGAGAGACTTTCGTTCATCAAGCACAAAGGGAACGGATTGCAGGAAAACTTTTACTCTGGTTTTTAAGTCTGTTTCCTACTGCCGGTTTGATGTTCCTGCAGTATTCACTGTAAAACAGAGTTGGAACTCGTACCTCCCCATATATATATTTATGGAGTGGAATTTGCAAGTGAAAAGAAATTTTGTGTTCACAAAAAGCTAGGTGAAGGCCGGCTTTCACACACACTTATCTCTCAGAACTGAGCATGTGGAGAGACGTTCGTTCATCTAGCACAAAAGGAACGGGTTGCAGTTGAAACTTTTACTCTGGTTTCTCAGTCTGTTTCCTAGTGCCGGTTAGAATTTCCTGCAGTTTTCACTGTAAAACCGAGTTGGAGCTCGTACCTCCCCTATATATGTATGGAGTGTAGTTTGCAACTGAAAAGAAACTTTGTGTTCCCAACAAGCTAGGTGAAGGATGGCTTTCACACAAATTTATCTCTCAGAACAGATCATGTGGAGAGACTTTCTTTCATTAGCACAAAGGGAACGGGTTGCAGGGGAAACTTTTTCTCTGGTTTCTCAGTCTGCTTCCTAGTGCCCGTTTGAAGTTCCGGCATTTTTCACTGTAAAACGGAGATGGAGCTCGTACCTCCCCATATATATGTATGGAGTGGAGTTTGCAACTGAAAAGAAACTTTGTGTTCCCAACAAGTTAGGTGAAGGACGGGTTTCACACACACTTATCTCTCAGAACTGAGCTTTTGGAGAGACGTTCGTTCATCTAGCACAAAGGGAACGGGTTGCAGGAGAAATTTTATCTCTGGTTTCTCAGTCGGTTTCCTAGTGCCCGTTTGAAGTTCCAGCAGTTTTCACTGTAAAACCGAGTTGGAGCTCGTACCTCCCCATATATATGTATGGAGTGGAGTTTGCAAGTGAAAAGAAACTTTGTGTTCCCAACAAGCTAGGTGAAGGACGGCTATCACACACAATTTTCTCTCTGAACTGAGCATGTGGAGAGACGTTCGTTCATCTAGCATAAAGGGAACGGGTTGCAGGAGAAACTATTACTCTGTTTTCTCAGTCTGTTTCCTAGTGTCGGTTTGAATTTCCTGAGTTTTCACTGTAAAACCGAGTTGCAGCACGTACTTCCCCATATATATTTATGGATTGGAGTTGGAACTCAAATGAAATTTTGTGTTCCCAACAAGCTAGTTGAAGGACGGCTTTCACACACACTTATCTCCAGAACCTAGCATGTGGAGAGACGTTCGTTCATCTAGCACAAAGGGAACGGTTTGCAGGAGAAACCTTTACTCTGGTTTCTCAGTCTGTTTCCTTGTGCCGTTATGAAGTTCCAGCAGTTTTCACTGTAAAACCGAGTTGGAGCTCGTACCTCCCCATATATATATATGGATTGGAGTTTGCAAGTGAAAAGAAACTTTGTGTTCCCAAAAAGCTAGGTGAAGGGCGGCTTTCAAACACAATTTCCTCTCAGAACTGAGCATGTGGGGAGACGTTCGTTCATCTAGCACAAAGGAACGGGTTGCAGGAGAAACATTTACTCTGGTTTCTCAGTCTGTTTCCTAGAGCCGGTTTGAATTTCCTGCAGTTTTCACTGTAAATCCGAGTTGGATCTAGTACCTCCCCATATATATGTATGGATTTGAGTTTGCAAGTGTAAAAGAAACTTTGTGTTCCCACAATCTATGTGAAGGACGGCTTTCACTCACACTTATCTCTCAGAACTTAGCATGTGGAGAGACTTTCGTTCATCTAAGCACAAAGGGAACGGATTGCAGGAGAAACTTTTACTCTGGTTTTAAGTCTGTTTCCTACTGCCGGTTTGATGTTCCTGCAGTATTCACTGTAAAACAGAGTTGGAACTCGAACCTCCCCATATATATATTTATGGAGTGGAATTTGCAAGTGAAAAGAAATTTTGTGTTCACAAAAAGCTAGGTGAAGGCCGGTTTTCACACACACTTATCTCTCAGAACTGAGCATGTGGAGAGACGTTCGTTCATCTAGCACAAAGGGAACGGGTTGCAGTTGAAACTTTTACTCTGGTTTCTCAGTCTGTTTCCTAGTGCCGGTTAGAATTTCCTGCAGTTTTCACTGTAAAACCAAGTTGGAGCTCGTACCTCCCCTATATATGTATGGAGTGGAGTTTGCAACTGAAAAGAAACTTTGTGTTCCCAACAAGCTAGGTGAAGGATGGCTTTCACACACATTTATCTCTCAGAACAGATCATGTGGAGAGACTTTCTTTCATTTAGCACAAAGGGAACGGGTTGCAGGGGAAACTTTTTCTCTGGTTTCTCAGTCGGTTTCCTAGTGCCCGTTTGAAGTTCCAGCAGTTTTCACTGTAAAACCGAGTTGGACCTCGTTCCTCCCCATACATATGTATGGAGTGGAGTTTGCAAGTGAAAAGTAACTTTGTGTTCCCAAAAAGCTAGGTGAACTACGGCTTTCACACACAATTATCTCTCAGAACTGAGCATGGGGAGAGACGTTCGTTCATCTAGCACAAAGGGAACGGGTTGAAGGAGAAACTGTTACTCTGGTTTCTCAGTCTTTTTCCTTGTGCCGGGTTGAAGTTCCGGCATTTTTCACTGTAAAACGGAGATGGAGCTCGTACCTCCCCATATATATGTATGGAGTGGAGTTTGCAACTGAAAAGAAACTTTGTGTTCCCAACAAGTTAGGTGAAGGACGGGTTTCACACACACTTATCTCTCAGAACTGAGCATTTGGAGAGACGTTCGTTCATCTAGCACAAAGGGAACGGGTTGCAGGAGAAATTTTAACTCTGGTTTCTCAGTCGGTTTCCTAGTGCCCGTTTGAAGTTCCAGCAGTTTTCACTGTAAAACCGATTGGAGCTCGTACCTCCCCATATATATGTATGGAGTGGAGTTTGCAAGTGAAAAGAAACTTTGTGTTCCCAACAAGCTAGGTGAATGACGGCTATCACACACAATTTTCTCTCTGAACTGAGCATGTGGAGAGACGTTCGTTCATCTAGCATAAAGGGAACGGGTTGCAGGAGAAACTATTACTCTGTTTTCTCAGTCTGTTTCCTAGTGTCGGTTTGAATTTCCTGAGATTTCACTGTAAAACCGAGTTGCAGCACGTTCTTCCCCATATATATTTATGGATTGGAGTTGGAACTCAAATGAAATTTTGTGTTCCCAACAAGCTAGTTGAAGGACGGCTTTCACACACACTTATCTCCCAGAACCTAGCATGTGGACAGACGTTCGTTCATCTAGCACAAAGGGAACGGGTTGCAGGAGAAACATTTACTCTGGTTTCTCAGTCTGTTTCTTGTTCCGTTATGAAGTTCCAGCAGTTTTCACTGTAAAACCGATTTGGAGCTCGAACCTCCCATATATATATATGGATTGGAGTTTGCAAGTGAAAAGAAACTTTGTGTTCCCAACAAGCTAGGTGAAGGGCGGCTTTCAAACACAATTTCCTCTCAGAACTGAGCATGTGGGGAGACGTTCGTTCATCTAGCACAAAGGGAACGGTTTGCAGGGGAAAATATTACTCTGGGTTCTCAGTCTGTTTCCTAGTGCCAGTTTGAAGTTCCTGCAGTTTTCACTGTAAAACCGAGTTGGAGCTCGTACCTCCCCATATATATGTATGGACTGGAGTTTGCAACTGAAAAGAAACTTTGTGTTCCAAACAATCTAGTTGAAGGACGGCTTTCACACACACTTATCTCTCAGAACAGAGCATGTGGAGAGACGTTCGTTCATCTAGCACAAAGGGAACGGATTGCTGGAGAAACTTTTACTCTGGTTTCTCAGTCTGTTTCCTAGTGCCGGTTTGAAGTTCCAGCAGTTTTCACTGTAAACCCGATTTGGAACTCGTACCTCCACATATATATTTATGGAGTGGAGTTTGCAACTGAAAAGAAACTTTGTGTTCCCAACAAGCTATGTGAATGACGGCTTTCAAACATACTTTTGTCTCAGAACTGATCATGTGGAGAGACGTTCGTTCATCTAGCACAAAGGGAACGGGTTGCAGGAGAAACTTTTACTTTGGTTTCTCAGTATTTTTCCTAGTGCCGGTTTGAAGTTACTGCAGTTTTCACTGTAAATCTGAGTTGGAGCTCGTACCTCCCCATATATATGTATGGAGTGGAATTTGAAAGTAAAAAGAAATTTTGTGTTCCCAACAAGCTATGTGAAGGACGGCTTTCACACACACTTATCTTTCAGAACTGAGCATGTGGAGAGAAGTTCGTTCATCAAGCACAAAGTGAACGGATTGCAGGAAAAACTTTTAATCTGGTTTCTCAGTCTGTTTCCTAGTGCCGGTTTGAAGTTCCTGCAGTTTACATAGTAAAACAGGGTTGGAGCTCGTACCTCCCCATATATACATGTATGGAGTGGAATTTGCAAGTGAAAAGAAACTTTGTGTTCCCAACAAGCTAGGTGAAGGACGGCTTTCAAACACACTTATCTCTCAGAACTGAGCATGTGGAGAGACGTTCGTTCATCTAGCACAAAGGGAATGGGTTGCAGGAGAAACCTTTACTCTGGTTTCTCAGTCTGTTTCCTAGTGCCGGTTTGAAGTTCCAGCAGTTTTCACTGTAAAACCGAGTTGGAGCTTGTACTTCCCCATATATATATATGGAGTGGAGTTTGCAAGTGAAAAGAAACTTTCTGTTCCCAACAAGCTATGTGAAGGACGGCTTTCACACACAATTAACTCTCAGATATTAGCATGTGGAGATACGTTCGTTCATTTAACACAAAGGGAAAGGGTTGCTGGAGAACCTTTTACTCTGGTTTCTCTGTCTGTTTCATATTGCCGTTTTGAAGTTCCTGCAGTTTTCACAGTAAACCGAGTTTGAGCTCGTACCTCCCCATATATATGTATGGAGTGGAGTTTGCAAGTAAAAAGAAACTTTGTGTTCCCAACAAGCTAGGTGAAGGACGGCTTTCACACACACTTATCTCTCAGAACTGAGAATGTGGAGAGACGTTCGTTCATCTAGCACAAAGGGAATGGTTTGCAGGTGAAACTTGTACTTGATTTCTCACACTGTTTCCTAATGCCGGTTTGAAGTTTCTGCAGTTTTCACTGTAAAACCGACTTAGAGCTCGCACCTCCCCATATATATGTATGGACTGGAGTTTGGAACTGAAAAGAAACTTTGTGTTCCCAACAAGCTAGTTGAAGGACGGCTTTCACACACACTTATCTCTCAGAACTGAGCATATGGAGAGATGTTCGTTCATCTTGCTCAAAGTGAAAGGGTTGCAGGAGAAACTTTTACTCTGGTTTCTCAGTCTCTTTCCTAGTGCCGGTTTGAAGTTCCTGCAGTTTTCACTGTAAAACCGATTTGGAGCTAGTACCTCCCCTATATATGTATGGAGTGGTGTTTGCAAGTGAAAAGAAACATTGTGTTCCCAACAAGCTAGGTGAAGGCCGGCTTTCACACACAATTTCCTCTCAGAACTGAGCATGTGGAGAGACGTTCGTTCATCTAGCACAAATGGAACGGTTTGCAGGAGAAACTTTTTCTCTGATTTCTCAGTCTGTTTCCTAGTTCCGGTTTGAAGTTCCTGCAGTTTTCACTGTAAAACCGAGTTGGAGCTCGTACCTCCCCATATATATGTATGGACTGGAGTTTGCAACTGAAAAGAAACTTTGTGTTCCAAACAATCTAGTTGAAGGACGGCTTTCACACACACTTATCTCTCAGAACAGAGCATGTGGAGAGACGTTCGTTCATCTAGCACAAAGGGAACGGATTGCTGGAGAAACTTTTACTCTGGTTTCTCAGTCTGTTTCCTAGTGCCGGTTTGAAGTTCCAGCAGTTTTCACTGTAAAACCGATTTGGAACTCGTACCTCCACATATATATTTATGGAGTGGAGTTTGCAACTGAAAAGAAACTTTGTGTTCCCAACAAGCTATGTGAATGACGGCTTTCAAACATACTTTTGTCTCAGAACTGATCATGTGGAGAGACGTTCGTTCATCTAGCACAAAGGGAACGTGTTGCAGGAGAAACTTTTACTTTGGTTTCTCAGTATTTTTCCTAGTGCCGGTTTGAAGTTACTGCAGTTTTCACTGTAAATCTGAGTTGGAGCTCGTACCTCCCCATATATATGTATGGAGTGGAGTTTGAAAGTAAAAAGAAATTTTGTGTTCCCAACAAGCTATGTGAAGGACGGCTTTCACACACACTTATCTTTCAGAACTGAGCATGTGGAGAGAAGTTCGTTCATCAAGCACAAAGGGAACGGATTGCAGGAAAAACTTTTAATCTGGTTTCTCAGTCTGTTTCCTAGTGCCGTTTTGAAGTTCCTGCAGTTTTCATAGTAAAACAGGGTTGGAGCTCGTACCTCCCCATATATACATGTATGGAGTGGAATTTGCAAGTGAAAAGAAACTTTGTGTTCCCAACAAGCTAGGTGAAGGACGGCTTTCAAACACACTTATCTCTCAGAACTGAGCATGTGGAGAGACGTTCGTTCATCTAGCACAAAGGGAATGGGTTGCAGGTGAAACTTGTGCTTGATTTCTCACTCTGTTTCCTAATGCCGGTTTGAAGTTTCTGCAGTTTTCACTGTAAAACCGACTTAGAGCTCGCACCTCCCCATATATATGTATGGACTGGAGTTTGGCAACTGAAAAGAAACTTTGTGTTCCCAACAAGCTAGGTGAAGGACGGCTTTCACACACAATTATCTCTCAGAACTGAGCATATGGAGAGACTGTTCGTTCATCTTGCTCAAAGTGAAAGGGTTGCAGGAGAAACTTTTACTCTGGTTTCTCAGTCTCTTTCCTAGTGCCGGTTTGAAGTTCCTGCAGTTTTCACTGTAAACCGATTTGGAGCTAGTACCTCCCCTATATATGTATGGAGTGGTGTTTCAAGTGAAAAGAAACATTGTGTTCCCAACAAGCTAGGTGAAGGACGGCTTTCACACACACTTATCTCTCAGAACTGAGCATGTGGAGAGACGTTCGTTCATCTAGCACAAATGGAACGGTTTGCAGGAGAAACTTTTTCTCTGGTTTCTCAGTCTGTTTCCTAGTGCCGGTTTGAAGTTCCTGCAGTTTTCACTGTAAAACCGAGTTGGAGCTCGTATCTCCCCATATATATGTATGGAGTGGAGTTTGCAACTGAAAATAAACTTTGTGTTCCCAACAAGCTAGGTGAAGGACGGCTTTCAAACACACTTATCCTCTCAGAACTGAGCATGTGGAGAGACGTTCGTTCATCTAGCACAAAGGAACGGGTTGCAGGAGAAACATTTACTCTGGTTTCTCAGTCTGTTTCCTAGAGCCGGTTTGAATTTCCTGCAGTTTTCACTGTAAATCCGAGTTGGAGCTCGAACCTCCCCATATATATGTATGGATTTTAGTTTGCAAGTGTAAAGAAACTTTGTGTTCCCAACAATCTATGTGAAGGACGGCTTTCACTCACACTTATCTCTCAGAACTTAGCATGTGGAGAGACTTTCGTTCATCTAGCACAAAGGGAACGGATTGCAGGAAAACTTTTACTCTGGTTTTAAGTCTGTTTCCTACTGCCGGTTTGAATGTTCCTGCAGTATTCACTGTAAAACCGAGTTGGAACTAGTACCTCCCCATATATATATTATGGAGTGGAATTTGCAAGTGAAAAGAAACTTTTGTGCTCACAAAAAGCTAGGTGAAGGACGGCTTTCACACACACTTATCTCTCAGAACTGAGCATGTGGAGAGACGTTCGTTCATCTAGCACAAAGGGAACGGGTTGCAGATGAAACTTTTACTCTGGTTTCTCAGTCTGTTTCCTAGTGCCGGTTTGAAGTTCCTGCAGTTTTCACTGTAAAACCGAGTTGGAGCTAGTACCTCCCCTATATATGTATGGAGTGGAGTTTGCAACTGAAAAGAAACTTTGTGTTCCCAACAAGCTAGGTGAAGGACGGCTTTCACACACACTTATCTCTCAGAACAGATCATGTGGAGAGACTTTCGTTCATCTAGCACAAAGGGAATGGGTTGCAGGAGAAACTTTTACTCTGGTTTCTCAGTCTGTTTCCTAGTGCCCGTTTGAAGTTCCTGCAGTTTTCACTGTAAAACCGAGTTGGAGCTAGTACCTCCCCATATATATGTATGGAGTGGAGTTTGCAACTGAAAAGAAACTTTGTGTTCCCAACAAGCTAGGTGAAGGACGGCTTTCACACACACTTATCTCTCAGAACTGAGCATGTGGAGAGACGTTCGTTCATCTAGCACAAAGGGAACGGGTTGCAGGAGAAACTTTTACTCTGGTTTCTCAGTCTGTTTCCTAGTGCCGGTTTGAAGTTCCTGCAGTTTTCACTGTAAAACGAGTTGGAGCTAGTACCTCCCCATATATATGTATGGAGTGGAGTTTGCAACTGAAAAGAAACTTTGTGTTCCCAACAAGCTAGGTGAAGGACGGCTTCACACACACTTATCTCTCAGAACTGAGCATGTGGAGAGACGTTCGTTCATCTAGCACAAAGGGAACGGGTTGCAGGAGAAACTTTTACTCTGGTTTCTCAGTCTGTTTCCTAGTGCCGTTTGAAGTTCCATGCAGTTTTCACTGTAAAACCGAGTTGGAGCTCGTACCTCCCCATATATATGTATGGAGTGGAGTTTGCAACTGAAAATAAACTTTGTGTTCCCAACAAGCTAGGTGAAGGACGGCTTTCAAACACACTTATCTCTCAGAACTGAGCATGTGGAGAGACGTTCGTTCATCTAGCACAAAGGAACGGGTTGCAGGAGAAACATTTACTCTGGTTTCTCAGTCTGTTTCCTAGAGCCGGTTTGAATTTCCTGCAGTTTTCACTGTAAAATCCGAGATGGAGCTCGTAACCTCCCCATATATATGTATGGAGTTTAGTTTGCAAGTGTAAAGAAACTTTGTGTTCCCAACAATCTATGTGAAGGACGGCTTTCACTCACACTTGTCTCTCAGAACTTAGCATGTGGAGAGACTTTCGTTCATCAGCACAAAGGGAACGGATTGCAGGAAAACTTTTACTCTGGTTTTTAAGTCTGTTTCCTACTGCCGGTTTGATGTTCCTGCAGTATTCACTGTAAAACCGAGTTGGAACTCGTACCTCCCCATATATATATTTATGGAGTGGAATTTGCAAGTGAAAAGAAATTTTGTGCTCACAAAAAGCTAGGTGAAGGCCGGCTTTCACACACACTTATCTCTCAGAACTGAGCATGTGGAGAGACGTTCGTTCATCTAGCACAAAGGGAACGGGTTGCAATTGAAACTTTTACTCTGGTTTCTCAGTCTGTTTCCTAGTGCCGGTTTAGAAGTTCCTGCAGTTTTCACTGTAAAATCGAGTTGGAGCTCGTACCTCCCCTATATATGTATGGAGTGGAGTTTGCAACTGAAAAGAAACTTTGTGTTCCCAACAAGCTAAGTGAAGGACGGCTTTCACACACATTATCTCTCAGAACAGATCATGTGGAGAGACTTTCTTTCATTTAGCACAAAGGGAACGGGTTGCAGGGAAACTTTTTCTCTGGTTTCTCAGTCTGTTTCCTAGTGCCGGTTTGAAGTTCCTGCAGTTTTCACTGTAAATCCGATTTGGAGCTCAGTACCTCCCCATATATATGTATGGAATGGAGTTTGCAACTGAAAAGAATCTTTGTGTTCCCAACAAGCTAGGTGAAGGACGGCTTTCACACACACTTATCTCTGAGAACTGAGCATGTGGAGAGACGTTCGTTAACCTAGCACAAAGGGAACGGGTTGCAGGAGGAAATTTTTTCTGGTTTCTCAGTGTGTTTCCTAGTGCCGGTTTGAAGTTCCTGCAGTTTTCCCTGTAAACCCGAGTTGGAGCTCGTACCTCCCCATATATATGTAAGGAGTGGGGTTTGCAAGTGAAAAGAAACATTTGTGTTCCCAATCATGCTAGGTGAAGGAAGGCTTTCACACACACTTATCTCTCAGAACTGAGCATGTGGAGAGACGTTCGTTCATCTAGCACAAAGGGAACGGGTTTGCAGGAGAAACTTTTACTCTGATTTCTCAGTCTTTTTCCTAGTGCCGGTTTGAATTTCCTGCAGTTTTCACAGTAAAACAGGTTGGAGCTCGTACCTCCCCATATATACATGTATGGAGTGGAATTTGCAAGTGAAAAGAAACTTTGTGTTCCCAACAAGCTAGGTGAAGGACGGCTTTCAAACACACTTATCTCTCAGAACTGAGCATGTGGAGAGACGTTCGTTCATCTAGCACAAAGGGAATGGGTTGCAGGAGAAATTTTACTCTGGTTTCTCAGTCTGTTTCCTAGTGCCGGTTTGAAGTTCCAGCAGTTTTCACTGTAAAACCGAGTTGGAGCTCTTACTTCCCCATATATATGTATGGAGTGGAGTTTGCAAGTGAAAAGAAACTTTCTGTTCCCAACAAGCTATGTGAAGGACGGCTTTCACACACAATTATCTCTCAGATATTAGCATGTGGAGATACGTTCCTTCATTTAACACAAAGGGAAAGGGTTGCTGGAGAACCTTTTACTCTGGTTTCTCTGTCTGTTTCATATTGCCGTTTTGAAGTTCCTGCAGTTTTCACAGTAAAACCGAGTTTGAGCTCGTACCTCCCCATATATATGTATGGAGTGGAGTTTGCAAGTGAAAAGAAACTTTGTGTTCCCAACAAGCTAGGTGAAGGACGGCTTTCACACACACTTATCTCTCAGAACTGAGCATGTGGAGAGACGTTCGTTCATCTAGCACAAAGGGAATGGTTTGCAGGATGAAACTTTTACTCTGATTTCTCATCACTGTTTCCTAAGTGCCGGTTTGAAGTTTCCTGCAGTTTTCACTGTAAAACCGACGTTAGAGCTAGCACCTCCCCATATATATGTATGGACTGGAGTTTGGCAACTGAAAAGAAACTTTGTGTTCCCAACAAGCTTAGGTGAAGGACGGGTTTCACACACACTAATCTCTCAGAACTGAGCATTTGGAGAGACGTTCGTTCATCTAGCACAAAGGGAACGGGTTGAAGGAGAAACTTTTAACTCTGGTTTCTCAGTCGGTTTCCTAGTGCCCGTTTGAAGTTCCAGCAGTTTTCACTGTAAAACCGAGTTGGAGCTCGTACCTCCCCATATATATGTATGGAGTGGAGTTTGCAACTGAAAATAAACTTTGTGTTCCCAACAAGCTAGTTGAAGGACGGCTTTCAAACACACTTACCTCTCAGAACTGAGCATGTGGAGAGACGTTCGTTCATCTAGCACAAAGGAACGGGTTGCAGGAGAAACATTTACTCTGGTTTCTCAGTCTGTTTCCCAGAGCCGGTTTGAATTTCCTGCAGTTTTCACTGTAAATCCGAGATGGAGCTCGAACCTCCCCATATATATGTATGGATTTTAGTTTGCAAGTGTAAAGAAACTTTGTGTTCCCAACAATCTATGTGAAGGACGGCTTTCACTCACACTTGTCTCTCAGAACTTAGCATGTGGAGAGACTTTCGTTCATCAAGCACAAAGGGAACGGATTGCAGGAAAACTTTTACTCTGGTTTTTAAGTCTGTTTCCTACTGCCGGTTTGATGTTCCTGCTGTATTCACTGTAAAACCGAGTTGGAACTCGTACCTCCCCATATATATATTTATGGAGTGGAATTTGCAAGTGAAAAGAAATTTTGTGCTCACAAAATGCTAGGTGAAGGCCGGCTTTCACACACACTTATCTCTCAGAACTGAGCATGTGGAGAGACGTTCGTTCATCTAGCACAAAGGGAACGGGTTGCAATTGAAACTTTTACTCTGGTTTCTCAGTCTGTTTCCTAGTGCCGGTTAGAAGTTCCTGCAGTTTTCACTGTAAAACCGAGTTGGAGCTCGTACCTCCCCTATATATGTATGGAGTGGGGTTTGCAACTGAAAAGAAACTTTGTGTTCCCAACAAGCTAAGTGAAGGACGGCTTTCACACACATTTATCTCTCAGAACAGATCATGTGGAGAGACATTCTTTCATTTAGCACAAAGGGAACGGGTTGCAGGGGAAACTTTTTCTCTGGTGTCTCAGTCTGTTTCCTAGTGCCGGTTTGAAGTTCCTGCAGCTTTCACTGTAAATCCGATTTGGAGCTCATACCTCCCCATATATATGTATGGAATGGAGTTTGCAACTGAAAAGAATCTTTGTGTTCCCAACAAGCTAGGTGAAGGACGGCTTTCACACACACTTATCTCTGAGAACTGAGCATGTGGAGAGACGTTCGTTAATCTAGCACAAAGTGAACGGGTTGCGGAGGAAATTTTTTCTGGTTTCTCAGTGTGTTTCCTAGTGCCGGTTTGAAGTTCCTGCAGTTTTCCCTGTAAAACCGAGTTGGAGCTCGTACCTCCCCATATATATGTAAGGAGTGGGGTTTGCAAGTGAAAAGAAACATTGTGTTCCCATCATGCTAGGTGAAGGAAGGCTTTCACACACACTTATCTCTCAGAACTGAGCATGTGGAGAGACGTTCGTTCATCTAGCACAAAGGGAACGGTTTGCAGGAGAAACTTTTACTCTGATTTCTCAGTCTTTTTCCTACTGACGGTTTGAAGTTCCTGCAGTTTTCATAGTAAAACAGGGTTGGAGCTCGTACCTCCCCATATATACATGTATGGAGTGGAATTTGCAAGTGAAAAGAAACTTTGTGTTCCCAACAAGCTAGGTGAAGGACGGCTTTCAAACACACTTATCTCTCAGAACTGAGCATGTGGAGAGACGTTCGTTCATCTAGCACAAAGGGAATGGGTTGCAGGAGACAATTTTTCTCTGCTCTCTCAGTCTGTTTCCTAGTGCCGGTTTGAAGTTCCTGTAGTTTTCACTGTAAAACCGAGTTGGAGCTCGTACTTCCCCATATATATGTATGGAGTGGAGTTTGCAAGTGAAAAGAAACTTTCTGTTCCCAACAAGCTATGTGAAGGACGGCTTTCACACACAATTATCTCTCAGATATTAGCATGTGGAGATACGTTCGTTCATTTAACACAAAGGGAAAGGGTTGCTGGAGAACCTTTTACTCTGGTTTCTCTGTCTGTTTCATATTGCCGTTTTGAAGTTCCTGCAGTTTTCACAGTAAACCGAGTTTGAGCTCGTACCTCCCCATATATATGTATGGAGTGGAGTTTGCAAGTGAAAAGAAACTTTGTGTTCCCAACAAGCTAGGTGAAGGACGGCTTTCACACACACTTATCTCTCAGAACTGAGCATGTGGAGAGACGTTCGTTCATCTAGCACAAAGGGAACGGGTTGCAGGAGAAACTTGTACTCTGGTTTCTCAGTCTGTTTCCTAGTGCCGGTTTGAAGTTCCTGCAGTTTTCACTGTAAAACCGAGTTGGAGCTAGTACCTCCCCATATATATGTATGGAGTGGAGTTTGCAACTGAAAAGAAACTTTGTGTTCCCAAAAGGTTAGTGAAGGACGGCTTTCACACACACTTATCTCTCAGAACTGAGCATGATGGAGAGACTGTTCGTTCATCTAGCATCAAAGTGAAAGGGTTGCAGGAGAAACTTTTACTCTGGTTTCTCAGTCTGTTTCCTAGTGCCGGTTTGAAGTTCCTGCAGTTTTCACTGTAAAACCGATTTGGAGCTAGTACCTCCCCTATATATGTATGGAGTGGTTTTTGCAAGTGAAAAGAAACATTGTGTTCCCAACAAGCTAGGTGAAGGCCGGCTTTCACACACACTTATCTCTCAGAACTGAGCATGTGGAGAGACGTTCGTTCATCTAGCACAAATGGAACGGTTTGCAGGAGAAACTTTTTCTCTGATTTCTCAGTCTGTTTCCTAGTTCCGGTTTGAAGTTCCTGCAGTTTTCACTGTAAAACCGACTTGGAGCTCGTAGCTCCCCATATATATATATGGAGTGGAGTTTGCAACTGAAAATAAACTTTGTGTTCCCAACAAGCTAGGTGAAGGACGGCTTTCAAACACACTTACCTCTCAGAACTGAGCATGTGGAGAGACGTTCGTTCATCTAGCACAAAGGAACGGGTTGCAGGAGAAACATTTACTCTGGTTTCTCAGTCTGTTTCCTAGAGCCGGTTTGAATTTCCTGCAGTTTTCACTGTAAATCCGAGATGGAGCTCGAACCTCCCCATATATATGTATGGATTTTAGTTTGCAAGTGTAAAAGAAACTTTGTGTTCCCAACAATCTAGGTGAAGGACGGCTTTCACTCACACTTATCTCTCAGAACTGAGCATGTGGAGAGACTTTCGTTCATCTAGCACAAAGGGAACGGATTGCAGGAGAAACTTTTACTCTGGTTTCTAAGTCTGTTTCCTACTGCCGGTTTGAAGTTCCTGCAGTATTTCACTGTAAAACCGAGTTGAGACTAGTACCTCCCCATATATATTTATGGAGTGGAGTTTGCAAGTGAAAAGAACTTTTGTGCTCACAAAAGCTAGGTGAAGGACGGCTTTCACACACACTTATCTCTCAGAACTGAGCATGTGGAGAGACGTTCGTTCATCTAGCACAAAGGAACGGGTTGCAATGAGAAACTTTTACTCTGGTTTCTCAGTCTGTTTCCTAGTGCCGGTTAGAAGTTCCTGCAGTTTTCACTGTAAAACCGAGTTGGAGCTCGTACCTCCCCATATATATGTATGGAGTGGAGTTTGCAACTGAAAAGAAACTTTGTGTTCCCAACAAGCTAAGTGAAGGACGGCTTTCACACACATTTATCTCTCAGAACAGATCATGTGGAGAGACTTTCTTTCATTTAGCACAAAGGGAACGGGTTGCAGGGGAAACTTTTTCTCTGGTTTCTCAGTCTGTTTCCTAGTGCCGGTTTGAAGTTCCTGCAGTTTTCACTGTAAATCCGAGTTGGAGCTCATACCTCCCCATATATATGTATGGAATGGAGTTTGCAACTGAAAAAAATCTTTGTGTTCCCAACAAGCTAGGTGAAGGACGGCTTTCACACACACTTATCTCTGAGAACTGAGCATGTGGAGAGACGTTCGTTAATCTAGCACAAAGTGAACGGGTTGCGGGGGAAATTTTTTCTGGTTTCTCAGTGTGTTTCCTAGTGCCGGTTTGAAGTTCCTGCAGTTTTCCCTGTAAAACCGAGTTGGAGCTCGTACCTCCCCATATATATGTAAGGAGTGGGGTTTGCAAGTGAAAAGAAACATTGTGTTCCCATCATGCTAGGTGAAGGAAGGCTTTCACACACACTTATATCTCAGAACTGGGCATGTGGAGAGACGTTCGTTCATCTAGCACAAAGGGAACTGTTTGCAGGAGAAACTTTTACTCTGATTTCTCAGTCTTTTTCCTACTGACGGTTTGAATTTCCTGCAGTTTTCACTGTAAAACAGACTTAGAGCTCGTACCTCACCATATATATGTTATGGAGTGGAGTTTGGAACTGAAAAGTAACTTTGTGTTCCCAACAAGCTAGGTGAAGGACGGCTTTCACACACACTTAACTCTCAGAACTGAGCATGTGGAGAGACGTTCGTTCATCTAGCACAAAGGGAACGGGTTGCAGGGGAAATTAATTCTGGTTTCTCAGTGTGTTCCTAGTGCCGGTTTGAAGTTCCTGCAGTCTTCACTGTAAAACCGAGTTGGAGCTCTTACCAACCCTTATTATGTATGGAGTGGAGTTTGCAACTGAAAAGAAACTTTGTGTTCCCAACAAGCTAGTTGAAGGACGGCTTTCACACACACTTATCTCTCAGAACTGAGCATATGGAGAGATGTTCGTTCATCTTGCTCAAAGTGAAAGGGTTGCAAGAGAAACTTTACTCTGGTTTCTCAGTCTCTTTCCTAGTGCCGGTTTGAAGTTCCTGCAGTTTTCACTGTAAAACCGATTTGGAGCTAGTACCTCCCCTATATATGTATGGAGTGGAGTTTGCAACTGAAAATAAACTTTGTGTTCCCAACAAGCTAGGTGAAGGACGGCTTTCAAACACACTTACCTCTCAGAACTGAACATGTGGAGAGACGTTCGTTCATCTAGCACAATGAACGGGTTGCAGGAGAAACATTTACTCTGGTTTCTCAGTCTGTTTCCTAGATCCGGTTTGAATTTCCTGCAGTTTTCACTGTAAATCCGAGATGGACCTCGAACCTCCCCATATATATGTATGGATTTTAGTTTGCAAGTGTAAAGAAATTTTGTGTTCCCAACAATCTATGTGAAGGACGGCTTTCACTCACACTTATCTCTCAGAACTTAGCATGTGGAGAGACTTTCGTTCATCAAGCACAAAGGGAACGGATTGCAGGAAAACTTTTACTCTGGTTTTTAAGTATGTTTCCTACTGCCCGTTTGATGTTCATGCAGTATTCACTGTAAAACCGAGTTGGAACTCGTACCTCCCCATATATATTTATGGAGTGGAATTTGCAAGTGAAAAGAAATTTTGTGTTCCCAACAAGCTAGGTGAAGGACGGCTTTCACACATACTTATCTCTCAGAAATGAGCATGTGGAGAGACGTTCGTTCATCTAGCACAGAGGGAACGGGTTGCAGGTGAAACTTTTACTCTGGTTTCTCAGTCTGTTTCCTAGTGCCGGTTTGAAGTTCCTGCAGTTTTCACTGTAAAACCGAGTTGGAGCTCGTACCTCCCCTATATATGTATGGAGTGGAGTTTGCAACTAAAAGAAACTTTGTGTTCCCAACAAGCTAGGTGAAGGACGGCTTTCACACACATTTATCTCTCAGAACAGATCATGTGGAGAGACTTTCTTTCATTTAGCACAAAGGGAACGGGTTGCAGGGGAAACTTTTTCTCTGGTTTCTCAGTCTGCTTCCTAGTGCCCGTTTGAAGTTCCAGCAGTTTTCACTTTAAAACCGAGTTGGACCTCGTTCCTCCCCATACATATGTATGGAGTGGAGTTTGCAAGTGAAAAGTAACTTTGTGTTCCCAAAAGCTAGGTGAACTACGGCTTTCATACACAATTATCTCTCAGAACTGAGCATGGGCAGAGACGTTCGTTCATCTAGCACAAAGGGAAAGGGTTGCAGGAGAAACTGCTACTCTGGTTTCTCAGTCTTTTTCCTTGTGCCGGGTTGAAGTTCCGGCATTTTCACTGTAAAACGGAGATGGAGCTCGTACTTCCCCATATATATGTATGGAGTGGAGTTTGCAACTGAAAAGAAACTTTGTGTTCCCAACAAGTTAGGTGAAGGACGGGTTTCACACACACTTATCTCTCAGAACTGAGCATTTGGAGAGACGTTCGTTCATCTAGCACAAAGGGAACGGGTTGCAGGTGAAATTTTAACTCTGGTTTCTCAGTCGGTTTCCTAGTGCCCGTTTGAAGTTCCAGCAGTTTTCACTGTAAAACCGAGTTGGAGCTCGTACCTCCCCATATATATGTATGGAGTGGAGTTTGCAACTGAAAATAAACTTTGTTTTCCCAACAAGCTAGGTGAAGGACGGCTTTCAAACACACTTACCTCTCAGAACTGAGCATGTGGAGAGACGTTCGTTCATCTAGCACAAAGGAACGGGTTGCAGGAGAAACATTTACTCTGGTTTCTCAGTCTGTTTCCTAGAGCCGGTTTGAATTTCCTGCAGTTTTCACTGTAAATCCGAGATGGAGCTCGAACCTCCCCATATATATGTATGGATTTTAGTTTGCAAGTGTAAAGAAACTTTGTGTTCCCAACAATCTATGTGAAGGACGGCTTTCACTCACACTTATCTCTCAGAACTTAGCATGTGGAGA
The DNA here is from genome assembly GCF_009834535.1 of Camelus ferus. Classification (NCBI taxonomy): domain Eukaryota; kingdom Metazoa; phylum Chordata; class Mammalia; order Artiodactyla; family Camelidae; genus Camelus; species Camelus ferus. The sequence continues at coordinate 54,521 of NW_022587737.1, forward strand.
GACTTTCGTTCATCAAGCACAAAGGGAACGGATTGCAGGAAAACTTTTACTCTGGTTTTTAAGTCTGTTTCCTACTGCCGGTTTGATGTTCCTGCAGTATTCACTGTAAAACCGAGTTGGAACTCGTACCTCCCCATATATATATTTATGGAGTGGAATTTGCAAATGAAAAGAAATTTTGTGCTCACAAAAAGCTAGGTGAAGGCAGGCTTTCACACACACTTATCTCTCAGAACTGAGCATGTGGAGAGACGTTCGTTCATCTAGCACAAAGGGAACGGGTTGCAATTGAAACTTTTACTCTGGTTTCTCAGTCTGTTTATTAGTGCCGGTTAGAAGTTCCTGCAGTTTTCACTGTAAAACCGAGTTGGAGCTCGTACCTCCCCTATATATGTATGGAGTGGAGTTTGCAACTGAAAAGAAACTTTGTGTTCCCAACAAGCTAAGTGAAGTACGGCTTTCACACACATTTATCTCTCAGAACAGATCATGTGGAGAGACTTTCTTTCATTTAGCACAAAGGGAACGGGTTGCAGGGGAAACTTTTTCTCTGGTTTCTCAGTCTGTTTCCTAGTGCCGGTTTGAATTTCCTGCAGTTATCACTGTAAATCCGAGTTGGAGCTCATACCTCCCCATATATATGTATGGAATGGAGTTTGCAACTGAAAAGAATCTTTGTGTTCCCAACAAGCTAGGTGAAGGACGGCTTTCACACACACTTATCTCTGAGAACTGAGCATGTGGAGAGACGTTCGTTAATCTAGCACAAAGGGAACGGGTTGCGGAGGAAATTTTTTCTGGTTTCTCAGTGTGTTTCCTAGTGCCGGTTTGAAGTTCCTGCAGTTTTCCCTGTAAAACCGAGTTGGAGCTCGTACCTCCCCATATATATGTAAGGAGTGGGGTTTGCAAGTGAAAAGAAACATTGTGTTCCCATCATGCTAGGTGAAGGAAGGCATTCACACACACTTATCTCTCAGAACTGAGCATTTGGAGAGACGTTCGTTCATCTAGCACAAAGGGAACTGTTTGCAGGAGAAACTTTTACTCTGATTTCTCAGTCTTTTTCCTACTGACGGTTTGAATTTCCTGCAGTTTTCACTGTAAAACAGACTTGGAGCTCGTACCTCAACATATATATGTTTGGAGTGGAGTTTGGAACTGAAAAGTAACTTTGTGTTCCCAACAAGCTAGGTGAAGGACGGCTTTCAAACACACTTAACTCTCAGAACTGAGCATGTGGAGAGACGTTCGTTCATCTAGCACAAAGGGAACGGGTTGCAGGGGAAATTAATTCTGGTTTCTCAGTGTGTTTCCTAGTGCCGGTTTGAAGTTCCTGCAGTCTTCACTGTAAAACCGAGTTGGAGCTCTTACCAACCCTTATTTATGTATGGAGTGGAGTTTGCAACTGAAAAGAAAATTTGTGTTCCCAACAAGGTAGTTGAAGGACGGCTTTCACACACACTTATCTCTCAGAACTGAGCATATGGAGAGATGTTCGTTCATCTTGCTCAAAGTTAAAGGTTTGCAAGAGAAACTTTTACTCTGGTTTCTCAGTCTCTTTCCTAGTGCCGGTTTTAAGTTCCTGCAGTTTTCACTGTAAAACCGATTTGGAGCTAGTACCTCCCCTATATATGTATGGAGTGGTGTTTGCAAGTGAAAAGAAACATTGTGTTCCCAACAAGCTAGGTGAAGTTCGGCTTTCATACACACTTATCTCTCAGAACTGAGCATGTGGAGAGACGTTCGTTCATCTAGCACAAATGGAACGGTTTGCAGGAGAAACTTTTTCTCTGATTTCTCAGTCTGTTTCCTAGTGCCGGTGTGAAGTTCCTGCAGTTTTCACTGTAAAACCGACTTGGAGCTCGTAGCTCCCCATATATATTTATGGAGTGGAGTTTGCAACTGAAAATAAACTTTGTGTTCCCAACAAGCTAGGTGAAGGACGGCTTTCAAACACACTTACCTCTCAGAACTGAGCATGTGGAGAGACGTTCGTTCATCTAGCACAAAGGAACGGGTTGCAGGAGAAACATTTACTCTGGTTTCTCAGTCTGTTTCCTAGAGCCGGTTTGAATTTCCTGCAGTTTTCACTGTAAATCCGAGATGGACCTCGAACCTCCCCATATATATGTATGGATTTAGTTTGCAAGTGTAAAGAAACTTTGTGTTCCCAACAATCTATGTGAAGGACGGCTTTCACTCACACTTATCTCTCAGAACTTAGCATGTGGAGAGACTTTCGTTCATCAAGCACAAAGGGAACGGATTGCAGGAAAACTTTTACTCTGGTTTTTAAGTATGTTTCCTACTGCCCGTTTGATGTTACTGCAGTATTCACTGTAAAACCGAGTTGGAACTCGTACCTCCCCATATATATATTTATGGAGTGGAATTTGCAAGTGAAAAGAAATTTTGTGCTCACAAAATGCTAGGTGAAGGCCGGCTTTCACACACACTTATCTCTCAGAACTGAGCATTTGGAGAGACGTTCGTTCATCTAGCACAAAGGGAACGGGTTGCAGTTGAAACTTGTACTCTGGTTTCTCAGTCTGTTTCCTAGTGCCGGTTAGAAGTTCCTGCAGTTTTCACTGTAACACCGAGTTGGAGCTCGTACCTCCCCTATATATGTCTGGAGTGGAGTTAGCAACTGAAAAGAAACTTTGTGTTCCCAACAAGCTAGGTGAAGGACGGCTTTCACACATACTTATCTCTCAGAAATGAGCATGTGGAGAGACGTTCGTTCATCTAGCACAGAGGGAACGGGTTGCAGGTGAAACTTTTACTCTGGTTTCTCAGTCTGTTTCCTAGTGCCGGTTAGAAGTTCCTGCAGTTTTCACTGTAACACCGAGTTGGAGCTCGTACCTCCCCTATATATGTCTGGAGTGGAGTTAGCAACTGAAAAGAAACTTTGTGTTCCCAACAAGCTAGGTGAAGGACGGCTTTCACACATACTTATCTCTCAGAAATGAGCATGTGGAGAGACGTTCGTTCATCTAGCACAGAGGGAACGGTTTGCAGGTGAAACTTTTACTCTGGTTTCTCAGTCTGTTTCCTACTGCCGGTTTGAAGTTCCTGCAGTTTTCACTGTAAAACCGAGTTGGAGCTCGTACCTCCCCTATATATGTATGGAGTGGAGTTTGCAACTAAAAAGAAACTTTGTGTTCCCAACAAGCTAGGTGAAGGACGGCTTTCACACACATTTATCTCTCAGAACAGATCATGTGGAGAGACTTTCTTTCATTTAGCACAAAGGAAATGGGTTGCAGGGGAAACTTTTTCTCTGGTTTCTCAGTCTGCTTCCTAGTGCCCGTTTGAAGTTCCAGCAGTTTTCACTTTAAAACCGAGTTGGACCTCGTTCCTCCCCATACATATGTATGGAGTGGAGTTTGCAAGTGAAAAGTAACTTTGTGTTCCCAAAAAGCTAGGTGAACTACGGCTTTCACACACAATTATCTCTCAGAACTGAGCATGGGCAGAGACGTTCGTTCATCTAGCACAAAGGGAACGGGTTGCAGGAGAAACTGTTACTCTGGTTTCTCAGTCTTTTTCCTTGTGCCGGGTTGAAGTTCCGGCATTTTTCACTGTAAAACGGAGATGGAGCTCGTACCTCCCCATATATATGTATGGATTGGAGTTTGCAACTGAAAAGAAACTTTGTGTTCCCAACAAGTTAGGTGAAGGACGGGTTTCACACACACTTATCTCTCAGAACTGAGCATTTGGAGAGACGTTCGTTCATCTAGCACAAAGGGAACGGGTTGCAGGTGAAATTTTAACTCTGGTTTCTCAGTCGGTTTCCTAGTGCCCGTTTGAAGTTCCAGCAGTTTTCACTGTAAAACCGAGTTGGAGCTCGTACCTCCCCATGTATATGTATGGAGTGGAGTTTGCAAGTGAAAAGAAACTTTGTGTTCCCAACAAGCTAGGTGAAGGACGGCTTTCACACTCAATATTCTCTCTGAACTGAGCATGTGGAGAGACGTTCGTTCATCTAGCATAAAGGGAACGGGTTGCAGGAGGAACTATTACTCTGTTTTCTCAGTCTGTTTCCTAGTGTCGGTTTGAATTTCCTGAGTTTTCACTGTAAAACCGAGTTGCAGCACGTACTTCCCCATATATATTTATGGATTGGAGTTGGAACTCAAATGAAATTTTGTGTTCCCAACAAGCTAGTTGAAGGACGGCTTTCACACACACTTATCTCCCTGAACCTAGCATGTGGAGAGACGTTCGTTCATCTAGCACAAAGGGAACGGGTTGCAGGAGAAACATTTACTCTGGTTTCTCAGTCTGTTTCTTGTGCCGTTATGAAGTTCCAGCAGTTTTCACTGTAAAACCGAGTTGGAGCTCGAACCTCCCATATATATATATGGATTGGAGTTTGCAAGTGAAAAGAAACTTTGTGTTCCCAAAAAGCTTGGTGAAGGGCGGCTTTCAAACACAATTTCCTCTCAGAACTGAGCATGTGGGGAGACGTTCGTTCATCTAGCACAAAGGGAACGGGTTGCAGGGGAAAATTTTACTCTGGGTTCTCAGTCTGTTTCCTCGTGCCAGTTTGAAGTTCCTGCAGTTTTCACTGTAAAACCGAGTTGGAGCTCGTACCTCCCCATATATATGTATGGACTGGAGTTTGCAACTGAAAAGAAACTTTGTGTTCCCAACAATCTAGTTGAAGGACGGCTTTCACACACACTTATCTCTCAGAACAGAGCATGTGGAGAGACGTTCGTTCATCTAGCACAAAGAGAACGGATTGCTGGAGAAACTTTTACTCTGGTTTCTCAGTCTGTTTCCTAGTGCCGGTTTGAAGTTCCAGCAGTTTTCACTGTAAACCCGATTTGGAACTCGTACCTCCACATATATATTTATGGAGTGGAGTTTGCAACTGAAAAGAAACTTTGTGTTCCCAACAAGCTATGTGAATAACGGCTTTCAAACATACTTTTGTCTCAGAACTGATCATGTGGAGAGACGTTCGTTAATCTAGCACAAAGGGAACGGGTTGCAGGAGAAACTTTTACTTTGGTTTCTCAGTATTTTTCCTAGTGCCGGTTTGAAGTTACTGCAGTTTTCACTGTAAATCTGAGTTGGAGCTCGTACCTCCCCATATATATGTATGGAGTGGAGTTTGAAAGTAAAAAGAAATTTTGTGTTCCCAACAAGCTATGTGAAGGACGGCTTTCACACACACTTATCTCTCAGAACTGAGCATGTGGAGAGACGTTCGTTCATCAAGCACAAAGGGAACGGATTGTAGGAAAAACTTTTAATCTGGTTTCTCAGTCTGTTTCCTAGTGCCGGTTTGAAGTTCCTGCAGTTTTCACAGTAAAACAGGGTTGGAGCTCGTACCTCCCCATATATACATGTATGGAGTGGAATTTGCAAGTGAAAAGAAACTTTGTGTTCCCAACAAGCTAGGTGAAGGACGGCTTTCAAACACACTTATCTCTCAGAACTGAGCATGTGGAGAGACGTTCGTTCATCTAGCACAAAGGGAATGGGTTGCAGGAGAAAACTTTACTCTGGTTTCTCAGTCTGTTTCCTAGTGCCGGTTTGAAGTTCCAGCAGTTTTCACTGTAAAACCGAGTTGGAGCTCGTACCTCCCCATATATATGTATGGAGTGTAGTTTGCAAGTGAAAAGAAACTTTCTGTTCCCAACAAGCTATGTGAAGGACGGCTTTCACACAGAATTATCTCTCAGATATTAGCATGTGGAGATACGTTCGTTCATTTAACACAAAGGGAAAGGGTTGCTGGAGAACCTTTTACTCTGGTTTCTCAGTCTGTTTCATATTGCCGTTTTGAAGTTCCTGCAGTTTTCACAGTAAACCGAGTTTGAGCTCGTACCTCCCATATATATGTATGGAGTGGAGTTTGCAAGTAAAAAGAAACTTTGTGTTCCCAACAAGCTAGGTGAAGGACGGCTTTCACACACACTTATCTCTCAGAACTGAGCATGTGGAGAGACGTTCGTTCATCTAGCACAAAGGGAATGGTTTGCAGGTGAAACTTGTACTTGATTTCTCACTCTGTTTCCTAATGCCGGTTTGAAGTTCCTGCAGTTTTCACTGTAAAACCGATTTAGAGCTCGTACCTCCCCATATATATGTATGGACTGGAGTTTGGAACTGAAAAGAAAGTTTGTGTTCCCAACAAGCTAGGTGAAGGACGGCTTTCACACACACTTATCTCTCAGAACTGAGCATATGGAGAGATGTTCGTTCATCTTGCTCAAAGTGAAAGGGTTGCAGGAGAAACTTTTACTCTGGTTTCTCAGTCTCTTTCCTAGTGCCGGTTTGAAGTTCCTGCAGTTTTCACTGTAAAACCGATTTGGAGCTAGTACCTCCCCTATATATGTATGGAGTGGTGTTTGCATGTGAAAAGAAACATTGTGTTCCCAACAAGCTAGGTGAAGTTCGGCTTTCATACACACTTATCTCTCAGAACTGAGCATGTGGAGAGACGTTCGTTCATCTAGCACAAATGGAACGGTTTGCAGGAGAAACTTTTTCTCTGATTTCTCAGTCTGTTTCCTAGTGCCGGTTGAAGTTCCTGCAGTTTTCACTGTAAAACCGACTTGGAGCTCGTAGCTCCCCATATATATGTATGGAGTGGAGTTTGCAACTGAAAATAAACTTTGTGTTCCCAACAAGCTAGGTGAAGGACGGCTTTCAAACACACTTACCTCTCAGAACTGAGCATGTGGAGAGACGTTCGTTCATCTAGCACAAAGGAACGGGTTGCAGGAGAAACATTTACTCTGGTTTCTCAGTCTGTTTCCTAGAGCCGGTTTGAATTTCCTGCAGTTTTCACTGTAAATCCGAGATGGAGCTCGAACCTCCCCAAATATATGTATGGATTTTAGTTTGCAAGTGTAAAGAAACTTTGTGTTCCCAACAATCTATGTGATGGACGGCTTTCACCAACACTTATCTCTCAGAACTTAGCATGTGGAGAGACTTTCGTTCATCAAGCACAAAGGGAACGGATGGCAGGAAAACTTTTACTCTGGTTTTTAAGTCTGTTTCCTACTGCCAGTTTGATGTTCCTGCAGTATTCACTGTAAAACCGAGTTGGAACTCGTACCTCCCCATATAAATATTTATGGAGTGGAATTTGCAAGTGAAAAGAAATTTTGTGCTCACAAAAAGCTAGGTGAAGGCCGGCTTTCACACACACTTATCTCTCAGAACTGAGCATGTGGAGAGACGTTCGTTCATCTAGCACAAAGGGAACGGGTTGCAATTGAAACTTTTACTCTGGTTTCTCAGACTGTTTCCTAGTGCCGGTTAGAAGTTCCTGCAGTTTTCACTGTAAAACCGAGTTGGAGCTCGTACCTCCCCTAAATATGTATGGAGTGGAGTTTGCAACTGAAAAGAAACTTTGTGTTCCCAACAAGCTAGGTGAAGGACGGCTTTCACACACATTTATCTCTCAGAACAGATCATGTGGAGAGACTTTCTTTCATTTAGCACAAAGGGAACGGGTTGCAGGGGAAACTTTTTCTCTGGTTTCTCAGTCTGTTTCCTAGTGCCGGTTTGAAGTTCCTGCAGTTTTCACTGTAAATCCGAGTTGGAGCTCATACCTCCCCATATATATGTATGGAATGGAGTTTGCAACTGAAAAGAATCTTTGTGTTCCCAACAAGCTAGGTGAAGGACGGCTTTCACACACACTTATCTCTCAGAACTGAGCATGTGGAGAGACGTTCGTTAATCTACCACAAAGGGTACGGGTTGCGGGGGAAATTTTTTCTGGTTTCTCAGTGTGTTTCCTAGTGCCGGTTTGAAGTTCCTGCAGTTTTCACTGTAAAACCGATTTGGAGCTCGTACCTCCCCATATATATGTAAGGAGTGGAGTTTGCAAGTGAAAAGAAACATTGTGTTCCCATCATGCTAGGTGAAGGAAGGCTTTCACACACACTTATCTCTCAGAACTGAGCATGTGGAGAGACGTACGTTCATCTAGCACAAATGGAACGGTTTGCAGGAGAAACTTTTACTCTGATTTCTCAGTCTTTTTCCTACTGCCGGTTTGAATTTCCTGCAGTTTTCACTGTAAAACAGACTTGGAGCTCGTACCTAAACATATATATGTTTGGAGTGGAGTTTGGAACTGAAAAGTAACTTTGTGTTCCCAACAAGCTAGGTGAAGGACGGCTTTCAAACACACTTAAATCTCAGAAATTAGCATGTGGAGAGACGTTCGTTCATCTAGCACAAAGGGAACGGGTTGCAGGGGAAATTAATTCTGGTTTCTCAGTGTGTTTCCTAGTGCCGGTTTGAAGTTCCTGCAGTCTTCACTGTAAAACCGAGTTGGAGCTCTTACCAACCCTTATTTATGTATGGAGTGGAGTTTGCAACTGAAAAGAAAATTTGTGTTCCCAACAAGCTAGTTGAAGGACGGCTTTCACACACAATTATCTCTCAGAACTGAGCATTTAGAGAGACTCTCGTTCATCTAGCACAAAGGGAACGGGTTGCAGGGGAAACTATTCTCTGGTTTCTCAGTCTGTTTACTTGAGCCGGTTTGAAGTTCCTGCAGTTTTCACTGTAAAACCGAGTTGGAGCTCGTACCTCCCCATATATGTATGGAGTGGAGTTAGCAACTGAAAAGAAACTTTGTATTCCCAACCAGCTAGGTGAAGGACGGCTTTCACACATACTTATCTCTCAGAAATGAGCATGTGGAGAGACGTTCGTTCATCTAGCACAGAGGGAACGGGTTGCAGGTGAAACTTTTACTCTGGTTTCTCAGTCTGTTTCCTAGTGCCGGTTTGAAGTTCCTGCAGTTTTCACTGTAAAAAAGAGTTGGTGCTCGTAACTCCCCATATATATGTATGGAGTGTGTTTGCAAGTGAAAAGAAACTTTGTGTCCCAACAAGCTAGGTGAAGGACGGCTTTCACACACACTTATCTCTCAGAACTGAGAATGTGGAGAGACGTTCGTTCATCTAGCACAAAGGGAACGGATTGCAGTAGTAACATTTACTCTGTATTCTCAGTCTTTTTCCTAGTGCCGGTTTAAATTTACTGCAGTTTTCACTGTAAAACTGAGTTGGAGCTCGTAACTCCCCATATATTATGTATGGATTGGAGTTTGCAAGGGAAAAGAAACTTTGTGTTCCCAACAAGCTAGGTGAAGGACGGCTTTCACACACACTTATCTCTCAGAACTGAGCATGTGGAGAGACGTTCGTTCATCTAGCACAAAGGGAACGGTTTGTAGCTGAAACTTTTTCTCTGGTTCTCTGTCTGTTTCCTAGTGCCGGTTTGAAGTTCCTGCATTTTACACTGTAAAAACTTGTTCTAGCTCGTACCTCCCCATATGTATGTATGGAGTAGAGTTTGCAACTGAAAAGAATCTTGTGTTCCCAACAAGCTAGGTGAAGGACGGCTTTCACACACACTTATCTCTCAGAACTGAGCATATGGAGAGATGTTCGTTCATCTTGCTCAAAGTGAAAGGGTTGCAAGAGAAACTTTTACTCTGGTTTCTCAGTCTCTTTCCTAGTGCCGGTTTGAATTTCCTGCAGTTTTCACTGTAAAACCGATTTGGAACTCGTAGCTCCCCATATATAAGTATGGAGTGGAGTTTGCAACTGAAAATAAACTTTGTGTTCCCAACAAGCTAGGTGAAGGACGGCTTTCAAACACACTTACCTCTCAGAACTGAGCATGTGGAGAGACGTTCGTTCATCTAGCACAAAGGAACGGGTTGCAGGAGAAACATTTACTCTGGTTTCTCAGTCTGTTTCCTAGAGCCGGTTTGAATTTCCTGCAGTTTTCACTGTAAATCCGAGATGGACCTCGAACTTCCCCATATATATGTATGGATTTTAGTTTGCAAGTGTAAAGAAACTTTGTGTTCCCAACAATCTATGTGAAGGACGGCTTTCACTCACACTTATCTCTCAGAACTTAGCTTGTGGAGAGACTTTCGTTCATCAAGCACAAAGGGAACGGATTGCAGGAAAACTTTTACTCTGGTTTTTAAGTATGTTTCCTACTGCCGGTTTGATGTTCCTGCAGTATTCACTGTAAAACCGAGTTGGAACTCGTACCTCCCCATATATATATTTATGGAGTGGAATTTGCAAGTGAAAAGAAATTTTGTGCTCACAAAAAGCTAGGTGAAGGCCGGCTTTCACACACACTTATCTCTCAGAACTGAGCATGTGGAGAGACGTTCGTTCATCTAGCACAAAGGGAACGGGTTGCAGTTGAAACTTTTACTCTGGTTTCTCAGTCTGTTTCCTAGTGCCGGTTAGAAGTTCCTGCAGTTTTCACTGTAACACCGAGTTGGAGTTCGTACCTCCCCTATATATGTATGGAGTGGAGTTTGCAACTGAAAAAAAACTTTGTGTTCCCAACAAGCTAGGTGAAGGACGGCTTTCACACACATTTATCTCTCAGAACAGATCATGTGGAGAGACTTTCTTTCATTTAGCACAAAGGGAACGGGTTGCAGGGGAAACTTTTTCTCTGGTTTCTCAGTCTGTTTCCTAGTGCCGGTTTGAAGTTCCTGCAGTTTTCACTGTAAATCCGAGTTGGAGCTCAACTTCCCCATATATATGTATGGAATGGAGTTTGCAACTGAAAAGAATCTTTGTGTTCCCAACAAGCTAGGTGAAGGACGGCTTTCACACACACTTATCTCTGAGAACTGAGCATGTGGAGAGACTTTCGTTAATCTAGCACAAAGGGAACGGGTTGCGGGGGAAATTTTTTCTGGTTTCTCAGTGTGTTTCCTAGTGCCGGTTTGAAGTTCCTGCAGTTTTCCCTGTAAAACCGAGTTGGAGCTCGTACCTCCCCATATATATGTAAGGAATGGACTTTGCAAGTGAAAAGAAACATTGTGTTAACATCATGCTAGGTGAAGGAAGGCTTTCACACACACTTATCTCTCAGAACTGAGCATATGGAGAGATGTTCGTTCATCTTGCTCAAAGTGAAAGGGTTGCAGGAGAAACTTTTACTCTGGTTTCTCAGTCTCTTTCCTAGTGCCGGTTTGAAGTTCCTGCAGTTTTCACTGTAAAACCGATTTGGAGCTAGTACCTCCCCTATATATGTATGGAGTGGTGTTTGCAAGTGAAAAGAAACATTGTGTTCCCAACAAGCTAGGTGAAGTTCGGCTTTCATACACACTTATCTCTCAGAACTGAGCATGTGGAGAGACGTTCGTTCATCTAGCACAAAGGGAACGGGTTGCAGGGGAAACTTTTACTCTAATTTCTCAGTCTTTTTCCTACTGCCGGTTTGAATTTCCTGCAGTTTTCACTGTAAAACAGACTTGGAGCTCGTACCTCAACATATATATGTTTGGAGTGGAGTTTGGAATTGACAAGTAACTTTGTGTTCCCAACAAGCTAGGTGAAGGACGGCTTTCAATCACACTTAACTCTCAGAACTGAGCATGTGAACAGACGTTCGTTCATCTAGCACAAAGGGAACGGGTTGCAGGGAAATTAATTCTGGTTTCTCAGTGTGTTTCCTAGTGCCGTTTTGAAGTTCCTGCAGTCTTCACTGTAAAACCGAGTTGGAGCTCTTACCAACCATTATTTATGTATGGAGTGGAGTTTGCAACTGAAAAGAAAATTTGTGTTCCCAACAAGCTAGTTGAAGGACGGCTTTCACACACAATTATCTCTCAGAACTGAGCATTTGGAGAGACTCTCGTTCATCTAGCACAAAGGGAACGGGTTGCAGGGGAAACTTTTCTCTGGTTTCTCAGTCTGTTTCCTTGAGACGGTTTGAAGTTCCTGCAGTTTTCACTGTAAAACCGAGTTGGAGCTCGTACCTCCCCATATATGTATGGAGTGGAGTTAGCAACTGAAAAGAAACTTTGTATTCCCAACCAGCTAGGTGAAGGACGGCTTTCACACATACTTATCTCTCAGAAATGAGCATGTGGAGAGACGTTCGTTCATCTAGCACAGAGGGAACGGGTTGCAGGTGAAACTTTTACTCTGGTTTCCCAGTCTGTTTCCTAGTGCCGGTTTGAAGTTCCTGCAGTTTTCACTGTAAAACAGATTTGGAGCTCGTAACTCCCCATATATATGTATGGAGTGTTGTTTGCAAGTGAAAAGAAACTTTGTGTCCCAACATGCTAGGTGAAGTACGGCTTTCACACACACTTATCTCTCAGAACTGAGAATATGGAGCGAAGTTCGTTCATCTATCACAAAGGGAACGGATTGCAGTAGTAACTTTTACTCTGTATTCTCAGTCTTTTTCCTAGTGCCGGTTTAAAGTTACTGCAGTTTTCACTGTAAAACCGAGTTGGAGCTCGTAACTCCCCATATGAATGTATGGATTGGAGTTGGCAAGTGAAAAGAAACTTTGTGTTCCCAACAAGCTAGGTGAAGGACGGCTTTCACACACACTTATCTCTCAGAACTGAGCATGTGGAGAGACGTTCGTTCATCTAGCACAAAGGGAACGGGTTGTAGCTGAAACTTTTTCTCTGGTTCTCAGTCTGTTTCCTAGTGCCGGTTTGAAGTTCCTGCATTTTACACTGTAAAAATTTGTTCTAGCTCGTACCTCCCCATATGTATGTATGGAGTAGAGTTTGCAACTGAAAAGAATCTTTGTGTTCCCAAAAAGCTAGGTGAAGTTCGGCTTTCACACACACTTATCTCTCAGAACTCAGCATGTGGAGAGACGTTCGTTCATTTAGCGCAAAGGGAACGGTTTGCAGGAGAAATTTTACTCTGGTTTCTCACTCTGTTTCCTAATGCCGGTTTGAAGTTCCTGCAGTTTTCACTGTAAACCGACTTAGAGCTCGTACCTCCCCATATATATGTATGGACTGGAGTTTGGAACTGAAAAGAAACTTTGTGTTCCCAACAAGCTAGGTGAAGGACGGCTTTCACAAACACTTATCTCTCAGAACTGAGCATATGGAGAGATGTTCGTTCATCTTGCTCAAAGTGAAAGAGTTGCAGGAGAAACTTTTACTCTGGTTTCTCAGTCTCTTTCCTAGTGCCGGTTTGAAGTTCCTGCAGTTTTCACTGTAAAACCGATTTGGAGCTAGTACCTCCCCTATATATGTATGGAGTGGTGTTTGCAAGTGAAAAGAAACATTGTGTTCCCAACAAGATAGGTGAAGTTCGGCTTTCATACACACTTATCTCTCAGAACTGAGCATGTGGAGAGACGTTCGTTCATCTAGCACAAAGGGAACGGGTTGTAGCTGAAACTTTTTCTCTTGTTCTCAGTCTGTTTCCTAGTGCCGGTTTGAAGTTCCTGCATTTTACACTGTAAAAATTTGTTCTAGCTCGTACCTCCCCATATGTATGTATGGAGTAGAGTTTGCAACTGAAAAGAATCTTTGTGTTCCCAAAAAGCTAGGTGAAGTTCGGCTTTCACACACACTTATCTCTCAGAACTAAGCATGTGGAGAGACGTTCGTTCATTTAGCGCAAAGGGAACGGTTTGCAGGAGAAATTTTACTCTGGTTTCTCACTCTGTTTCCTAATGCCGGTTTGAAGTTCCTGCAGTTTTCACTGTAAAACCGACTTAGAGCTCGTACCTCCCCATATATATGTATGGACTTGAGTTGGAACTGAAAAGAAACTTTGTGTTCCCAACAAGCTAGGTGAAGGACGGCTTTCACACACACTTATCTCTCAGAACTGAGCATATGGAGAGATGTTCGTTCATCTTGCTCAAAGTGAAAGGGTTGCAGGAGAAACTTTTACTCTGGTTTCTCAGTCTCTTTCCTAGTGCCGGTTTGAAGTTCCTGCAGTTTTCACTGTAAAACCGATTTGGAGCTAGTACCTCCCCTATATATGTATGGAGTGGTGTTTGCAAGTGAAAAGAAACATTGTGTTCCCAACAAGCTAGGTGAAGTTCGGCTTTCATACACACTTATCTCTCAGAACTGAGCATGTGGAGAGACGTTCGTTCATCTAGCACAAAGGGAACGGGTTGTAGCTGAAACTTTTTCTCTTGTTCTCAGTCTGTTTCCTAGTGCCGGTTTGAAGTTCCTGCATTTTTACACTGTAAAAAGTTGTTTTGGCTCGTACCTCCCCATATGTATGTATGGAGTAGAGTTTGCAACTGAAAAGAATCTTTGTGTTCCCAAAAGCTAGGTGAAGTTCGGCTTTCACACACACTTATCTCTCAGAACTAAGCATGTGGAGAGACGTTCGTTCATTTAGCGCAAAGGGAACGGTTTGCAGGAGAAATTTTACTCTGGTTCTCACTCTGTTTCCTAATGCCGGTTTGAAGTTCCTGCAGTTTTCACTGTAAAACCGACTTAGAGCTCGTACCTCCCCATATATATGTATGGACTTGAGTTTGGAACTGAAAAGAAACTTTGTGTTCCCAACAAGCTAGGTGAAGGACGGCTTTCACACACACTTATCTCTCAGAACTGAGCATATGGAGAGATGTTCGTTCATCTTGCTCAAAGTGAAAGGGTTGCAGGAGAAACTTTTACTCTGGTTTCTCAGTCTCTTTCCTAGTGCCGGTTTGAAGTTCCTGCAGTTTTCACTGTAAAACCGATTTGGAGCTAGTACCTCCCCTATATATGTATGGAGTGGTGTTTGCAAGTGAAAAGAAACATTGTGTTCCCAACAAGCTAGGTGAAGTTCGGCTTTCATACACACTTTATCTCTCAGAACTGAGCATGTGGAGAGACGTTCGTTCATCTAGCACAAATGGAACGGTTTGCAGGAGAAACTTTTTCTCTGATTTCTCAGTCTGTTTCCTAGTGCCGGTTTGAAGTTCCTGCAGTTTTCACTGTAAAACCGACTTGGAGCTCGTAGCTCCCCATATATATGTATGGAGTGGAGTTTGCAACTGAAAATAAACTTTGTGTTCCCAACAAGCTAGGTGAAGGACGACTTTCAAACACACTTACCTCTCAGAACTGAGCATGTGGAGAGACGTTCGTTCATCTAGCACAAAGGAACGGGTTGCAGGAGAAACATTTTACTCTGGTTTCTCAGTCTGTTTCCTAGAGCCGGTTTGAATTTCCTGCAGTTTTCACTGTAAATCCGAGATGGAGCTCGAACCTCCCCATATATATGTATGGATTTTAGTTGCAAGTGTAAAGAAACTTTGTGTTCCCAACAATCTATGTGAAGGACGGCTTTTCACTCACACTTATCTCTCAGAACTTAGCATGTGGAGAGACTTTCGTTCATCAAGCACAACGGGAACGGATTGCAGGAAAATTTTTACTATGGTTTTTATGTATGTTTCCTACTGCCGGTTTGATGTTCCTGCAGTACTCACTGTAAAACCGAGTTGGAACTCGTACCTCCCCATATATATATTTATGGAGTGGAATTTGCAAGTGAAAAGAAATTTTGTGCTCACAAAAAGCTAGGTGAAGGCCGGCTTTCACACACACTTATCTCTCAGAACTGAGCATGTGGAGAGACGTTCGTTCATCTAGCACAAAAGGAACGGGTTGCAGTTGAAACTTTTACTCTGGTTTCTCAGTCTGTTTCCTAGTGCCGGTTAGAAGTTCCTGCAGTTTTCACTGTAAAACCGAGTTGGAGCTCGTACCTCCCCATATATATGTAAGGATTGGAGTTTGCAAGTGAAAAGAAACATTGTGTTCCCATCATGCTAGGTGAAGGAAGGCTTTCACACACACTTATCTCTCAGAACTGAGCATGTGGAGAGACGTTCGTTCATCTAGCACAAAGGGAACGGTTTGCAGGAGAAACCATTACTGTGTTTTCTCAGTCTTTTTCCTACTGCCGGTTTGAAATTCCTGCAGTTTTCACTGTAAAACAGACTTGGAGCTCGTACCTCAACATATATATGTTTGGAGTGGAGTTTGGAACTGAAAAGTAACTTTGTGTTCCCAACAAGCTAGGTGAAGGACGGCTTTCAAACACACTTAACTCTCAGAAGTGAGCATGTGGAGAGACGTTCGTTCATGTAGCACAAAGGGAACGGGTTGCAGGGGAAACTTTTCTCCGGTTTCTCAGTCTGTTTCATTGAGCCGGTTTGAAGTTCCTGCAGTTTTCACTGTAAAACCGAGTTGGAGCTCGTACCTCCCCATATATGTATGGAGTGGAGTTAGCAACTGAAAAGAAACTTTGTATTCCCAACCAGCTAGGTGAAGGACGGCTTTCACACATACTTATCTCTCAGAAATGAGCATGTGGAGAGACGTTCGTTCATCTAGCACAGAGGGAACGGGTTGCAGGTGAAACTTTTACTCTGGTTTCTCAGTCTGTTTCCTAGTGCCGGTTTGAAGTTCCTGCAGTTTTCACTGTAAAACAGAGTTGGAGCTCGTAACTCCCCATATATATGTATGAAGTGTTGTTTGCAAGTGAAAAGAAACTTTGTGTCCCAACAAGCTAGGTGAAGGACGGCTTTCACACACACTTATCTCTCAGAACTGAGAATGTGGAGAGACGTTCGTTCATCTAGCACAAAGGGAACGGATTGCAGTAGTAACTTTTACTCTGTATTCTCAGTCTTTTTCCTAGTGTCGGTTTAAAGTTACTGCAGTTTTCACTGTAAAACCGAGTTGGAGCTCGTAACTCCCCATATATATGTATGGATTGGAGTTTGCAAGGGAAAAGAAACTTGTGTTCCCAACAAGCTAGGTGAAGGACGGCTTTCACACACACTTATCTCTCAGAACTGAGCATGTGGAGAGACGTTCGTTCATCTAGCACAAAGGGAACGGGTTGTAGCTGAAACTTTTTCTCTGGTTCTCAGTCTGTTTCCTAGTGCCGGTTTGAAGTTCCTGCATTTTACACTGTAAAAAGTTGTTCTAGCTCGTACCTCCCCATATGTATGTATGGAGTAGAGTTTGCAACTGAAAAGAATCTTTGTGTTCCCAAAAAGCTATGTGAAGTTCGGCTTTCACACACACTTATCTCTCAGAACTAAGCATGTGGAGAGACGTTCGTTCATTTAGCGCAAAGGGAACGGTTTGCAGGAGAAATTTTACTCTGGTTTCTCACTCTGTTTCCTAGTGCCGTTTTGTTGTTACTGCAGTTTTCACTGTAAAACCGAGTTGGAGCTCGTACATCCCCATATATATGTACGGAGTGGAGTTTGCAAGTGAAAAGAAACTTGGTGTTCCCAACAAGCTAGGTGAAGGACGGCTTTCAAACACACTTATCTCTCAGAACTGAGCATGTGGAGAGACGTTCGTTCATCTAGCACAAAGGGAACGGTTTGCAGGAGAAACTTTTACTCTGATTTCTCAGTCTTTTTCCTACTGCCGGTTTGAATTTCCTGCAGTTTTCACTGTAAAACAGATTTGGAGCTCGTACCTCCCCATATATATGTTTGGAGTGGTGTTTGGAACTGAAAAGTAACTCTGTGTTCCCAACAAGCTAGGTGAAGGACGGCTTTCAAACACACTTAACTCTCAGAACTGAGCATGTGGAGAGACGTTCGTTCATCTAGCACAAAGGGAACAGGTTGCAGGGGAAATTAATTGTGGTTTCTCAGTGTGTTTCCTAGTGCCGGTTTGAAGTTCCTGCAGTCTTCACTGTAAAACCGAGTTGGAGCTCTTACCAACCCTTATTTATGTATGGAGTGGAGTTTGCAACTGAAAAGAAAATTTGTGTTCCCAACAAGCTAGTTGAAGGACGGCTTTCACACACAATTATCTCTCAGAACTGAGCATGTGGAGAGACGCTCGTTCATCTAGCACAAAGGGAACGGGTTTGCAGGGGAAACTTTTCTCTGGTTTCTCAGTCTGTTTCCTTGAGCCGGTTTGAAGTTCCTGCAGTTTTCACTGTAAAACCGAGTTGGAGCTCGTACCTCCCCATATATGTATGGAGTGGAGTTAGCAACTGAAAAGAAACTTTGTATTCCCAACCAGCTGGGTGAAGGAAGGCTTTCACACATACTTATCTCTCAGAAATGAGCATGTGGAGAGACGTTCGTTCATCTAGCACAGAGGGAACGGGTTGCAAGTGAAACTTTTACTCTGGTTTCTCAGTCTGTTTCCTAGTGCCGGTTTGAAGTTCCTGCAGTTTTCACTGTAAAATCGAGTTGGAGCTCGTAACTCCCCATATATAAGTATGGATTGGAGTTTGCAAGGGAAAAGAAACTTTGTGTTCCCAACAAGCTAGGTGAAGGACGGCTTTCACACACAATTATCTCTCAGATCTGAGCATGTGGAGAGACGTTCGTTCATCTAGAACAAAGGGAAAGGGTTATAGCTGAAACTTTTTCTCTGGTTCTCAGTCTGTTTCCTTGTGCCGGTTTGAAGTTCCTGCATTTTACACTGTAAAAACTTGTTCTAGCTCGTACCTCCCCATATGTATGTATGAAGTAGAGTTTGCAAATGAAAAGAATCTTTGTGTTCCCAAAAAGCTAGGTGAATTTCGGCTTTCACACACACTTATCTCTCAGAACTAAGCATGTGGAGAGACGTTCATTCATTTAGCACAAAGGGAACGGTTTTCAGGAGAAATTTTACTCTGGTTTCTCACACTGTTTCCTAGTGCCGTTTTGATGTTACTGCAGTTTTCACTGTAAAACCGAGTTGGAGCTCGTACATCCCCATATATATGTATGGAGTGCAGTTTGCAATTGAAAAGGAACATTGTGTTCCCAACAAGCTAGCTGAAGGACGGCTTTCACACACACTTATCTCTCAGAACTGATCATGTGGAGAGACGTTCTTTAACCTAGCACAAATGGAACGGGTTGCAGGGGAAATTTTTTCTGGTTTCTCAGTGTGTTTCCTAGTGCCGGTTTGAAGTTCCTGCAGTTTTCACTGTAAAACAGACTTGGAGCTCGTACCTCAACATATATATGTTTGGAGTGGAGTTTGGAACTGAAAAGTAACTTTGTGTTCCCAACAAGCTAGGTGAAGGACGGCTTTCAAACACACTTAACTCTCAGAAGTGAGCATGTGGAGAGACGTTCGTTCATGTAGCACAAAGGGAACGGGTTGCAGGGGAAACTTTTCTCCGGTTTCTCAGTCTGTTTTCATTGAGCCGGTTTGAGTTCCTGCAGTTTTCACTGTAAAACCGAGTTGGAGCTCGTACCTCCCCATATATGTATGGAGTGGAGTTAGCAACTGAAAAGAAACTTTGTATTCCCAACCAGCTAGGTGAAGGACGGCTTTCACACATACTTATCTCTCAGAATGAGCATGTGGAGAGACGTTCGTTCATCTAGCACAGAGGGAACGGGTTGCAGGTGAAACTTTTACTCTGGTTTCTCAGTCTGTTTCCTAGTGCCGGTTTGAAGTTCCTGCAGTTTTCACTGTAAAACAGAGTTGGAGCTCGTAACTCCCCATATATATGTATGAAGTGTTGTTTGCAAGTGAAAAGAAACTTTGTGTCCCAACAAGCTAGGTGAAGGACGGCTTTCACACACACTTATCTCTCAGAACTGAGAATGTGGAGAGACGTTCGTTCATCTAGCACAAAGGGAACGGATTGCAGTAGTAAACTTTTACTCTGTATTCTCAGTCTTTTTCCTAGTGTCGGTTTAAAGTTACTGCAGTTTTCACTGTAAAACCGAGTTGGAGCTCGTAACTCCCCATATATATGTATGGATTGGAGTTTGCAAGGGAAAAGAAACTTTGTGTTCCCAACAAGCTAGGTGAAGGACGGCTTTCACACACACTTATCTCTCAGAACTGAGCATGTGGAGAGACTGTTCGTTCATCTAGCACAAAGGGAACGGGTTGTAGCTGAAACTTTTTCTCTGGTTCTCAGTCTGTTTCCTAGTGCCGGTTTGAAGTTCCTGCATTTTACACTGTAAAAAGTTGTTCTAGCTCGTACCTCCCCATATGTATGTATGGAGTAGAGTTTGCAACTGAAAAGAATCCTTGTGTTCCCAAAAAGCTATGTGAAGTTCGGCTTTCACACACACTTATCTCTCAGAACTAAGCATGTGGAGAGACGTTCGTCATTTAGCGCAAAGGGAACGGTTTTGCAGGAGAAATTTTACTCTGGTTTCTCACTCTGTTCCTAGTGCCGTTTTGTTGTTACTGCAGTTTTCACTGTAAAACCGAGTTGGAGCTCGTACATCCCCATATATATGTACGGAGTGGAGTTTGCAAGTGAAAAGAAACTTGGTGTTCCCAACAAGCTAGGTGAAGGACGGCTTTCAAACAACACTTATCTCTCAGAACTGAGCATGTGGAGAGACGTTCGTTCATTAGCACAAAGGGAACGGTTTGCAGGAGAACTTTTACTCTGATTTCTCAGTCTTTTTCCTACTGCCGGTTTGAATTTCCTGCAGTTTTCACTGTTAAAACAGACTTGGAGGTCGTACCTCAACATATATATGTTTGGAGTGGTGTTTGGAACTGAAAAGTAACTCTGTGTTCCCAACAAGCTAGGTGAAGGACGGCTTTCAACACACTTAACTCTCAGAACTGAGCATTGTGGAGAGACGTTCGTTCATCTAGCACAAAGGGAACAGGTTGCAGGGAAATTAATTGTGGTTTCTCAGTGTGTTTCCTAGTGCCGGTTTGAAGTTCCTGCAGTCTTTCACTGTAAAACCGAGTTGGAGCTCTTACCAACCCTATTTATGTATGGAGTGGAGTTTGCAACTGAAAAGTAAAATTTGTGTTCCCAACAAGCTAGTTGAAGGACGGCTTTTCACACACAATTATCTCTCAGAAATGAGCATTTGGAGAGACGCTCGTTCATCTAGCACAAAGGGAACGGGTTTGCAGGGAAACTTTCTCTGGTGTCTCAGTCTGTTTCTTGAGGCCGGTTTGACGTTCCTGCAGTTTTCACTGTAAAACCGAAGTTTGGAGCTCCGTACCTCCCCATATGATGTACTGGAGTGAGTTAGAGCAACTGAAAAGGAAACTTTGTATTTCCCAACCGGCTGGGTGAAGGAAGGCTTTCACACATACTTATCTCTTCAGAAATGAGCATGTGGAGAGACGTTCGGTTCATCTCAGCACCAGAGGGAACGGGTTGGCAAGTGAACTTTTACTCTTGGTTTCTCAGCTCTGTTTCATAGTGCCGGTTTGAAGTTCCTGCAGTTTTCACTGTTAAAATCGAGGTTGGAGCTACGTAACTCCCCATATATAAGTATGGATTGGAGTTTGCAAGGGAAAAAGAAACTTTGTGTTCCCAACAAGCTAGGTGAAGACGGCTTTCACATCACAATTATCTCTCAGATCTGAGCATGTGGAGAGACGTTCGTTCATCTAGAACAAAGGGAAAGGGTTATAGCTGAAACTTTTCTCTGGTTCTCAGTCTGTTTCCTTGTGCCGGTTTGAAGTTCCTGCATTTACACTGTAAAAACTTGTCTAGCTCGTACCTCCCCATATGTATGTATGAAGTAGAGTTTGCAAATGAAAAGAATCTTTGTGTTCCCAAAAAGCTAGGTGAATTTCGGCTTTCAACACACTTATCTCTCAGAACTAAGCATGTGGAGAGACGTTCATTCATTTAGCACAAAGGGAACGGTTTTCAGGAGAAATTTACTCTGGTTTCTCACACTGTTTCCTAGTGCCGTTTTGATGTTACTGCAGTTTTCACTGTAAAACCGAGTTGGAGCTCGTACATCCCCATATATATGTATGGAGTGCAGTTGCAATTGAAAAGGAACATTGTGTTCCAACAAGCTAGCTGAAGGACGGCTTTCACACACACTTATCTCTCAGAACTGATCATGTGGAGAGAACGTTTTTAACCTAGCACAAATGGAACGGGTTGCAGGGGAAATTTTTCTGGTTTCTCAGTGTGTTTCCTAGTGCCGGTTTGAAGTTCCTGCAGTTTTCACTGTAAAACCGAGTTGGAGCTCGTACCTCCCCATATATATGTAAGGAGTGGAGTTGAAAGTGAAAAGAAACATTGTGTTCCCAACAAGCTAGGTGAAGAACGGCTTTCACACACACTTATCTCTCAGAACTGAGCAAGTGGAGAGACGTTCGTTTATCTAGCACAAAGGGAACGGTTTGCAGGAGAAACTTTTACTCTGATTTCTCAGTCTGTTTCCTACTGCCGGTTTGTATTTCCTGCAGTTTCACTGTTAAAAACGACTTGGAGCTCGTACCTCAACATATATATGTTTGGAGTGGAGTTTGGAACTGAAAAGTAACTTTGTGTTCCCAACAAGCTAGGTGAAGTACGGCTTTCAAACACACTTATCTCTCAGAACTGAGCATGTGGAGAGACGTTCGTTCATCTAGCACAAAGGGAACGGGTTAGAGGGGAAATATTTCTCTGGTTTCTCAGTCTGTTTCCTAGTCCGTTTTGTAAGTTACTGCAGTTTTCATGCAAAAACCGGGTTTGAGTTCGTACCTCCCATATGTATGTATGGAGTGGAGTTTGCAACTGAAAGAATCTTTGTTTCCCAATATGCTAGGTGAAGGACGGCTTTCACACACACTTATCTCTCAGAACTAAGCATGTGGAGAGACGTTCGTTCATCTAGCACAAAGGGAACTGTTTGTAGAGTAAACTTTTTCTCTGGATTCTCAGTCTGTTTCCTAGTGCCGGTTTGAAGTTACTGCAGTTTTAACTGTAAATCCGAGTTGGAGCTCGTACATCCCCATATATATATATGGAGTGGAGTTTGCAAGTGAAAAGAAACTTTGTGTTCCCAACAAGCAAGGTGAAGGACGGCTTTCACACACATTATCTCTCAGAACAAATCATGTGGAGAGACTTTCTTTCATTTAGCACAAAGGGAACGGGTTTTGCAGGGGAAACTTTTTTCTGGGTTCTCAGTCTGTTTCCTAGTGCCGGTTTGAAGTTCCTGCAATTTTCACTGTAAATCAGAGTTGGAGCTCATACTTCCCGATATATATGTATGGAATGAAGTTTGCAACTGAAAAGAATCTTTGTGTTCCCAACAAGCTAGGTGAAGGACGGCTTTCACACACACTTATCTCTGAGAACTTAGCATGTTGAGAGACGTTCCTTAATCTAGCACAAAGGGAACGGGTGGGGGGGGAAATTTTTCTGGATTCTCAGTGTGTTTCCTCGTGCCGGTTTGAAGTTCCTGCAGTTTTCACTGAAAACCTAGTTGGAGCTCGCCTCCCCATATATATGTAAGGAGTGGAGTTTGCAAGTGAAAAAGAAACATTGTGTTCCCATCATGCTAGGGAAGGACGGCTCTTCACACACACTTATCTCTCAGAACTTAGCATGTGGAGAGAACGTTCGTTCATCTAGCACAAAGGGAACGGTTGCAGGAGAAACTTTTACTCTGATTTCTCAGTCTTTTCCTACTGCCGGTTTAGAATTTCCTGCAGTTTTCACTGTAAAACAGACTGGAGCTCGTACCTCAACATATATATGTTTGGAGTGGGAGTTTGGAAGTGAAATGTAACTTTGGTTCCCAACAAGC
>NW_022587738.1:0-76575 GCF_009834535.1 Camelus ferus
GCATTCCAGCACAACCCAGCCTTTCCCCGGCTACCCGCACTCGAAGGGACTCGGGGAAGATACGTGAAGCGCTCTTAGGAGCCCGGGTGCTGCAGACAGAAGACGGATCCTCCCCATACTCAGAATTCTGGAACACGGCTGACTGGGGGAGGTTTGGGGCCGCCCTTCACGCAGCTGCCTATTTTCACTGGTGTACCCTGGCAGTGGGAAGACCGCTAATTACCTCCACTGTCCAGGGGGAGGCACTAGATGCTACCAGCCATTCCAGCCCAACCCCCTCATTCCCCGGCAGCCTGCACCGGGAGGCACTCGGGGAAGACATGCGAAGGGCTCCTAGGTTATCCCGGATGCTGCATAGAGATGACGGAACCTCCCCACATTAAGAATTCCGGAAAAAGCCTGACTGTGTGGGGGAGGTTTGGGACCACAATCCAGGGAGCTGCCTGGTGTCACAGGTGTTCCTGGCAGGGGGAATCCGCTAATTACCTCCTCTGTCCAGGGGGAGGCACTAGATGCTACCTGCATTTCCAGCACAACCCCCGCCTTTCCCCGGCAGCCAGCAATGGAAGACACTCGGGGAAGACACGCGAAGGGCTCCTAGGATATCCCGGGTTCTGCATAGTGATGACGGAACCTCCCCACATTCAGAATTCTGGAAACACGGCTGACTGTGTGGGGGGAAGTTTGGGGCCGCCCTCCACGCAGCTGCCTATTTTCACTGGTGTACCATGGCAGTGGGAAGTCCGCTAATTAGCTCCCGAGTCCAGGTGGTGGCACTAGATGCTACCTGCTTTCCAGAACAACCACCGACTTTCCCCTTCAGCCCGCACTGGGAGGGACTCAGGGAAGATACGCGAAGCGCTCTTAGGGGATCCCGGGTGCTGCAGACGGAAGACGGATCCTCCCCACACTCAGAATTCCGGAACACGGCTGACTGTGTGGGGGAGATTTGGGGCCGCCCTCCACGCAGCTGCCTGGTTTCACAGTTGTTCCCTGGCAGGGGGAATACCACTAAATACCTCCCGACTCCAGGGGGAGGCACTAGATGCTACCTGCATTTCCAGCACAACCCCCGCCTTTCCCCGGCAGCACGAACTGGGAGGGACTCGGGGAAGACACGCGAAGGTCTCCTAGTCGATCCCGGGTGCTGCAGACAGAAGACGGAAACTCCCCACACTCAGAATTCCGGAGCTCGTCTGACAGTGTGGGGGAGGTTTGAGGCCGCCCTCCATGCAGCTGCCTGGTGTCACAGGTGTTCACTGGCAGGGGGAAGTCCGCTAATTACCTCCCCTGTCCAGGCGGAGGCACTAGATGCAACCTGCATTTCCAGCCCAACTCCCGCTTTTCCCCGGCAGCCCGCACTGGGAGGCACTCGGGGAAGATATGCGAAGGGCCCCTAGGTTATCCCGGGTGCTGCATAGAGATGACGGAACATCCCCATATTAAGAATTCCGGAAAAAGCCTGACTGTGTGAGGCAGGTTTGGGGCCGCCCTCCACGCAGCTGCCTATTTTCACTGGTGTACCCTGGCAGTGGGAAGTCCGCTAATTACCTCCCGAGTCCAGGGGGTGGCACTAGATGCTACCTGCCTTTCCAGAACAACCCCCGCCTTTCCCCGTCAGCCCGCACTGGGAGGGACTCGGGGAAGATACGCGAAGCGCTCTTAGGGGATCCCGGGTGCTGCAGACGGTAGACGGTTCCTCCCCACACTCAGAATTCCGGAACACGGCTGAATGTGTGGGGGAGGTTTGAGGCCGCCCACCACGCAGCTGCCTGGTGTCACAGGTGTTCCCTGGCAGGGGGAATTCGGCTAATTGCCTCCCCTCTCCAGGGGGAGTCACTAGATGCTACCTGCATTTCCAGCCCAACCCCCTCCTTTCCTCGGGAGCCCGCGCAGGGAGGGACTCGGGGAAGACACGCGAAGGGCTCCAAGGCTATCCCGGGTGCTGCAGACAGAAGACGGAACCTCCCCACACTCAGAATTCCGGAATATGGCTGACTGTGTGCGGGAGGTTTGGGTCAACCCTCCACGCAGCTGCCTGGTTTCACAGGTGTTCCCTGGCAGGGGGAAGTCCGCTAATTGCCTCCCCTGTCCAGGGGGAGTCACTAGATTCTACTTGACTTTCCAGCACAACCCCCGGCTTTCCCCGGCAGCCCGCACAGGGAAGGACTGGGGAAGACATGTGAAGGGCTCCTAGGCGATCCCGGGTGCTGCAGACAGAAGACGGAACCTCCCCACACTCAGAATTCCGGAACTTGGCTGACTGGTTGGGGGAGGTTTGGGGCCACCCTCCACGCAGCTGCCTGGTGTCACAGGTGTTCCCTGGCAGGGGGAAGTCCGCTAATTAACTCCCCTGTCCAGGGGGAGGCACTAGATTCTACCTGCATTTCCAGCACAACCCACGCCTTTCCCCTTCTGCCCGCACTGGGAGGAACACCCGGAAGTTATACGATGGGCTCCTAGGAGATCCCGGTTGCTGCAAACAGAAGACGGAACTTCCCCACACTGAGAATTCCGGAACACGGCTGACTGTGTGGGGAATGTTTAGCGCCGCCCTCCACGAAGATGCCTGGTTTCACAGGTGTTCCCTGGCATGGGGAAGTCCGCTAATTACCTCCCATGTCCAGGGGGAGGCACTAGATGCTACCTGCATTTCCAGCACAACCCCCGCCTTTCCTCAGCAGCCAGCAATGGAAGGCACTCGGGGAATACAAGCGAAGGGCTCCTAGGATATCCCGGGTGCTGCATAGTGATGACGGAATCTCCCCACATTCAGAATTCTGGAACACGGCTGACTGTGTGGGGGAGGTTTGTGGCCGCCCTCCACGCAGCTGCCTATTTTCACTGGTGTACCCTGGCAGTGTGAAGTCGGCTAATTACCTTCCGAGTCCAAGGGGAGGCTCTAGATGCTACCTGCCTTTCCAGAACATCCCCAGCATTTCCCCGGCAGCCAGCACTGGGAGGGACTCGGGGAAGATAAGCGAAGCGCTCTTAGGAGATCCCGGGTGCTGCAGACAGAAAATGGAACTTCCCCACACTCAGAATTCCGGAACACGGCTGACTGTGTGGGGGAAGTTTGGTGCCGCCCTCCACGCAGCTGCCTGGATTCACAGGTGTTCCCTGGCAGGGGGAATTCCAATAAATACCTCCCGAGTCCAGGGGGAGGCACTAGATGCTACCTGCATTTCCAGGCCAACCCCCGCTTTTCCCCGGCAGCCTGCACTGGGAGGGACTCGGGGAAGACAATCGAAGGTCTCTTAGGCGATCCCGGGTGCTGCATAGAGATGACGGAACCTCCCCAAATTCAGAATTCCGTTACATGGCTGACTGTGTGGGGGAGGTTTGGGGCCCCCCTCCACGCAGGTGCCTATTTTCACTGGTGTACACTGGTAGTGGGAAGTCGGCTAATTACCTCCCGAGTCCAGGGGGAGGCACTAGATGCTACCTGCCTTTCCAGAACAACCCCCGCCTTTCCCCGTCAGCCCGCAATGGGAGGGACTCGGGGAAGATACGCGAAGCGCTCTTAGGAGATCCCGGGTGCTGCAGACAGAAGACGGAACCTCCCCACACTCAGAATTCCGAAACACGGCTTACTGTGTGTGGGAGGTTTGAGGCCGTCCTCCACGCAGCTGCCTGGTATCACAGGTGTTCCCTGGCAGGGGGAAGTCCGCTAATTACCTCCCCTCTCCAGGGGGAGGCACTAGATGCTACCAGCATTTCCAGCCCAACCCCCTCATTCCCCGGCAGCCTGCACTGGGGGTCACTCGGGGAAGACACGCGAAGGGCTCCTAGGAGATCCCGGGTGCTGCCGACAGAAGACGGAACCACCCCACACTCAGAATTCCGAAACACGGCTGACTGTGTGGGAGAGGTTTTGGACCGAACTCCACGAAGCTGCCTGGTGTCACAGGTGTTCCCAGACAGGGGAAAGTCCGCTAATTACCTCCCCTTTCCAGGTGAAGGCACTAGATGCTACCTGCATTTCCAGCCCAACACCCTCAATCCCCAGCAGCCCGCACTGGGAGGCACTCTGGGAAGACACGCGAAGGGCTCCTAGGAGATCCCGGGTGCTGCAGACAGATGACGGAACCTCCCAACACTCAGAATTCCGAAACATGGCTGACTGTTTTCGGGAGGTTTGGGGCCGCCCTCCACGCAGCTGCCTTGTGTCACATGTGTTCCCTGGCAGGGGGAATCCGCTAATTACTTCCTCTGTCCAGGGGGAGGCACTAGATGCTACCTGCATTTCCAGACCAACCCCCGCATTTCCCAGGCAGCCCGCACTGGGAGGCATTCGTGGAAGACACGCGAAGGGCTCCTATGTTATCCCGGGTGCTGCAAAGAGATGACGGAACCTCCCGACATTCAGAATTCCGGAAAAAGGCTGACAGTGTGGGGGAGGTTTGGGACCGCCCTCCACGCAGCTGCCTGGTGTCTCAGGTGTTCCCTGGCAGGGGGAAGTACGCTAATTGCCTCCCCTGTCCAGGGGGAGTCACTAGATTCTACCTGCCTTTCCAGCACAACCCCCGCCTTTCCCCGGCAGCCCGCACAGGGAGGGAATGGGGAAGACAAGTGAAGGGCTCCTAGGCGATCCCGGGTGCTGCAGACAGAAGACGGAACCTCCCCACACTCAGAATTCCGGAACACGGCTGACTGTGTGGGGAATGTTTAGCGCCGCCCTCCACGCAGCTGCCTGGTGTAACAGGTGTTCCCTGGCAGGGGGAAGTCCGCTAATTACCTCCCCTTTCCAGGGGGAGGCACTAGATGCTTCCTGCATTTCCACCCCAACCCCCTCATTCCCCGGCAGCCTGCACCGGTGGGCACTCGGGGAAGATACGTGAAGCGCTCTTAGGAGATTCCGGGTGCTGCAGACAGAAGACGGATCCTCCCAACACTCAGAATTCTGGAACACGGCAGACTGTGTCGGGGAGTTTTGGGGCCGCACTTCACGCAGCTGCCTATTTTCACTGGTGTACCCTGGCAGTGGGAAGTCCGCTAATTACCTCCCCTTTCCAGGGGGAGGCACTAGATGCTACCAGCAATTCCAGCCAAACCCCCTCATTCCCCGGCAGCCTGCACCGGTGGGCACTCGGGGAAGACACGCGAAGGGCTCCTAGGAGATCCCGGGTGCTGCAGACAGAAGACGGAAACTCCCCACACTCAGAATTCCGGAACACGGCTGACTGTGTGGGGAAGGTTTGGGGCCGCCATCCACGCAGCTGCCTGGTGTCACAGGTGTTCCCTGGCAGGGGGAATCCGCTAATTACCTCCTCTGTCCAGGGGGAGGCACTAGATGCTACCTGCATTTCCAGCCCAACCCCCGCCTTTCCCCGGCAGCCCGCACTGGGAGGCACTCGGGGAAGACGCGCGAAGGGCTCCTAGGTTATCCCGGGTGCTGCATTGAAATGACGGAACCTCCCCACATTCAGAATTCCGGAAAAAGTGTGACTGTGTGGGGGAGGTTTGGGACCGCCCTCCACGCAGCTGCCTGGTGTCTCAGGTGTTCCCTGGCAGGGGGAAGTCCGCTAATTGCCTCCCCTGTCCAGGGGGAGTCACTAGAGTCTACCTGCCTTTGCAGCACAACCCCCGCCTTTCCCCGGCAGCCCGCAAAGGGAAGGACTGGGGAAGACAAGTGAAGGGCTCCTAGGCGATCCCGGGTGCTGCAGACAGAAGACGGAACCTCCCCACATTCAGAATTCCGGAATATGGCTGACTGTGTGGGGGAGATTTGGGGCCACCCTCCACGCAGCTGCCTGGTTTAACAGGTGTTCCCTGGAAGGGGGAAGTCCGCTAATTACCTCCCCTTTCCAGGGGGAGGCACTAGATTCTACCTGCATTTCCAGCACAACCCCCGCCTTTCCCCGGCAACCCGCACACGGAGGGACTCGGGGAAGATACGCGAAGCGCTCTTAGGAGATCCTGGGTGCTGCATACAGAAGACGGAGCCTCCCCACACTCAGAATTCCGGAACACGGCTGACTGTGTGGGGGAGGTTTAGCGCCGCCCTCCACGAAGCTGCCTGGTGTCACAGGTGTTCCCTGGTAGGGGGAAGTCCGCTAATTACCTCCCCTGTCCAGGGGGAGGAACTAGATGCTACCTGCATTTCCAGCCCAACCCCCTCATTCCCCGGCAGCCTGCACAGTGGGGCACTCGGGGAAGACACGCGAAGGGATCCTAGGAGATCCCGGGTGCTGCAGACAGAAAACGGAACCTCCCCACACTCAGAATTCCGGAACACGGCTGACTGTGTGGGGGAGGTTTGGGACCGACCTCCACGAAGCTGCCTGGTGTCACAGGTGTTCCCAGGCAGGGGAAAGTCCGCTAATTACCTCCCCTGTCCAGGTGGAGGCACTAGATGCTACCTGCATTTCCAGCCCAACACCCTCATTCCCCGGCAGCCCGCACTGGGAGGCACTCTGGGAAGACAAGCAAAGGGCTCCTAGGCGATCCCGGGTACTGCAGACAGAAGACGGAACCTCCCCACACTCAGAATTCCAGAATATGGCTGACAGTGTGGGGGAGGTTTGGGGCCACCCTCCACGCAGCTGCCTGGTGTCACAGGTGTTCCCTGTCAGGGGGAAGTCCGCTAATTACCTCCCCTGTCCAGGGGGAGGCACTAGATCCTACCTGCATTTCCAGCACAACCCACGCCTTTCCCCTTCAGCCCGCACTGGGAGGCACTCTTGGAAGTTATGCGATGGGCTCCTAGGAGATCCCGGGTGCTGCAGACAGAAGACGGAACCTCCCCACACTCAGAATTCCGGAACACGGCTGACTGTGTGGGGAAGCTTTAGCGCCGCCATCCACGCAGCTGCCTGGTGTAACAGGTGTTCCCTGGCAGGGGGAAGTCCGCTAATTACCTCCCCTCTCCAGGGGGAGGCACTAGATGCTTCCAGCATTTCCAGCCCAACCCCCTCATTCCCCGGCAGCCTGCACCAGTGGGCACTCGGGGAAGACACGCGAAGAGCTCCTAGGAGATCCCGGGTGCTGCAGACAGAAGACGGAACCTCCCCACACTGAGAATTCCGGAACACGGCTGACTGTGTGGGGGAGGTTTGGGGCCGCCCTCCACGCAGCTGCCTGGTGTCACAGGTGTTCCCTGGCAGGGGGAATCCGCTAATTACCTCCTCTGTCCAGGTGGAGGCACTAGATGCTACCTGAATTTCCAGCCCAACCCCCGCCTTTTCCCGGCAGCCCGCAATGGGAGGCACTCGTGGAAGACACGCGAATGGCTCCTAGGTTATACCGGGTGCTGCATAGAAATGACGGAACCTCCCCACATTCAGAATTCCGGAAAAAGTCTGACTGTGTGGGGGAGGTTTGGGACCGGCCTCCACGCAGCTGCCTGGTGTCTCAGGTGTTCCCTGGCAGGGGAAGTCCGCTAATTGCCTCCCCTGTCCAGGGGGAGTCACTAGATTCTACCTGCCTTTCCAGCACAACCCCCGCCTTTCCCCGGCAGCCCGCACAGGGGAGGACTGGGGAAGACAAGTGAAGGGCTCCTAGGCGATCCCGGGTGCTGC
Source organism: Camelus ferus (assembly GCF_009834535.1). Taxonomy (NCBI): domain Eukaryota; kingdom Metazoa; phylum Chordata; class Mammalia; order Artiodactyla; family Camelidae; genus Camelus; species Camelus ferus. The sequence continues at coordinate 7,521 of NW_022587738.1, forward strand.
AGACAGAAGACGGAACCTCCCCACACTCAGAATTCCGGAATATGGCTGACTGTGTGGGGGAGGTTTGGGGCCACCCTCCACGCAGCTGCCTGGTGTAACAAGTGTTCCCTGGAAGGGGGAAGTCCGCTAATTACCTCCCCTTTCCAGGGGGAGGCACTAGATTCTACCTGCATTTCCAGCACAACCCCCGCCTTTCCCCGGCAACCCGCACACTGAGGGACTCGGGGAAGATACGCGAAGCGCTCTTTGGAGATCCTGGGTGCTGCATAAAGAAGACGGATCCTCCCCACACTCAGAAATCCGGAACACGTCTGACTGTGTGGGGGAGCTTTAGCGCCGCCCTCCACGAAGCTGCCTGGTGTCACAGGTGTTCCCTGGCATGGGGAAGTCCGCTAAATACCTCCCCTGTCCAGGGGGAGGCACTAGATGCTACCTGCATTTCCAGCCCAACCCCCTCATTCCCCGGCAGCCTGCACAGTGGGGCACTCGGGGAAGACACGCGAAGGGCTCCTAGGAGATCCCGGGTGCTGCAGACAGAAGACGGAATCTCCCCACACTCAGAATTCCGGAACACGGCTGACTGTGTGGGGGAGGTTTGGGACCGACCTCCACGAAGCTGCCTGGTGTCACAGGTGTTCCCAGGCAGGGGAAAGTCCGCTAAATACCTCCCCTGTCCAGGTGGAAGCACTAGATGCTACCTGCATTTCCAGCCCAACACCCTCATTCCCCGGCATCCCGCACTGGGAGGCACTATGGGAAGACACGCAAAGGGCTCCTAGGCGATCCCGGGTACTGCAGACAGAAGACGGAACCTCCCCACACTAAGAATTCCAGAATATGGCTGACTGTGTGGGGGAGGTTTGGGGCCACCCTCCACGCAGCTGCCTGGTGTCACAGGTGTTCCCTGTCAGGGGGAAGTCCGCTAATTACCTCCCCTGTCCAGGGGGAGGCACTAGATCCTACCTGCATTTCCAGCACAACCCACGCCTTTCCCCTTCAGCCCGCACTGGGAGGCACTCTGGGAAGTTATGCGATGGGCTCCTAGGAGATCCCGGGTGCTGCAGACAGATGACGGAACCTCCCCACACTCAGAATTCCGGAACACGGCTGACTGTGTGGGGAAGCTTTAGCGCCGCCCTCAAAGCAGCTGCCTGGTGTAACAGGTGTTCCCTGGCAGGTGGAAGTCCGCTAATTACCTCCCCTCTCCAGGTGGAGGCACTAGATGCTACCAGCATTTCCAGCCCAACCCCCTCATTCCCCGGCAGCCTGCACCGGTGGGCACTCGGGGAAGACACGCGAAGGGATCCTAGGCGATCCCGGGTGCTGCAGACAGAAGACGGAACCTCCCCACACTCAGAATTCCGGAATATGGCTGACTGTGTGGGGGAGGTTTGGGGCCACCCTCCACGCAGCTGCCTGGTGTAACAAGTGTTCCCTGGAAGGGGGAAGTCCGCTAATAACCTCCCATTTCCAGGGGGAGGCACTAGATTATACCTGCATTTCCAGCACAACCCCCGCCTTTCCCCGGCAACCCGCAAACGGAGGGACTCGGGGAAGATACGCGAAGCGCTCTTTGGAGATCCTGGGTGCTGCATACAGAAGACGGATCCTCCCCACACTCAGAATTACGGAACACGTCTGACTGTGTGGGGGAGCTTTAGCGCCGCACTCCACGAAGCTGCCTGGTGTCACAGGTGTTCCCTGGCATGGGGAAGTCCGCTAAATACCTCCCCTGTCCAGGGGGAGGCACTAGATGCTACCTGCATTTCCAGCCCAACCCCCTCATTCCCCGGCAGCCTGCACAGTGGGGCACTCGGGGAAGACACGCGAAGGGCTCCTAGGATATCCCGGGTGCTGCAGACAGAAGACGGAATCTCCCCACACTCAGAACTCCGGAACACGGCTGACTGTGTGGGGGAGGTTTGGGGCCGCCCTCCACGCAGCTGCCTGGTGTCACAGGTGTTCCCTGGCAGGGGGAATCCGCTAATTACCTCCTCTGTCCAGGTGGAGGCACTAGATGCTACCTGCATTTCCAGCCCAACCCCCGCCTTTCCCCGGCAGCCCGCAATGGGAGGCACTCGTGGAAGACACGCGAAGGGCTCCTAGGTTATCCCGGGTGCTGCATAGAAATGACGGAACCTCCCCACATTCAGAATTCCGGAAAAAGTCTGACTGTGTGGGGGAGGTTTGGGACCGGCCTCCACGCAGCTGCCTGGTGTCTCAGGTGTTCCCTGGCAGGGGAAGTCCGCTAATTGCCTCCCCTGTCCAGGGGGAGTCACTAGATTCTACCTGCCTTTCCAGCACAACCCCCGCCTTTCCCCGGCAGCCCGCACAGGGAAGGATTGGGGAAGACAAGTGAAGGGCTCCTAGGCGATCCCGGGTGCTGCAGACAGAAGACGGAACCTCCCCACACTCAGAATTCCGGAACACGGCTGACTGTGTGGGGAAGCTTTAGCGCCGCCCTCAAAGCAGCTGCCTGGTGTAACAGGTGTTCCCTGGCAGGTGGAAGTCCGCTAATTACCTCCCCTCTCCAGGTGGAGGCACTAGATGCTACCAGCATTTCCAGCCCAACCCCCTCATTCCCCGGCAGCCTGCACCGGGGTGCACTCGGGGAAGAAACGCGAAGGGCTCCTAGGAAATCCCGGGTGCTGCAGACAGAAGACGGAACCTCCCCACACTCAGAATTCCGGTACATGGTTGACTGTGTGGGGGAGGTTTGGGGCCGCCCTCCACGCACCTGCCTGGTGTCACAGGTGTTCCCTGGCAGGGGGAATTCCGTTAATTACCTCCCCTGTCCAGGGGGAGTCACTAGATGCTACCTGCATTTCCAGCAAAACCCCCGCATTTCCCCGGCCGCCCGCAATGGGAGGGACTCGGGGAAGATACGCGAAAGGCTCCTAGGCGATCCCGGGTTCTGAAGACTTAAGACGGAACCTCCCCACACTCAGAATTCCGTAACACGGCTGACTGTGTGGGGGAGGTTAGGGGCCGCCCTCCACGCAGCTGCCTGGTGTCACAGGTGTTCCCAGACAGGGGAAAGTCCGCTAATTTCCTCCCCTGTCCAGGTGGAGGCACTAGATGCTACCTGCATTTCCAACACAACCCACTCATTCCCAGGCAGCCCGCACCGGGAAGCACTCTGGGAAGACACGCGAAGTGCTCCTAGGAAATCCCGGGTGCTGCAGAAATATGACGGAACCTCCCAACACTCAGAATTCCGGAACATGTCTGACTGTGTGAGGGAAATTTGGGGCCGCACTCCACGCAGCTGCCTGGTGTCACAGGTGTTCCCTGGCAGGGGGAAGTTCGCTAATTACCTCCCCTATCCAGGGGGAGGCACTACATGCTACCTGCATTTCCAGCACATCCCCTGCTTTCCCCGGCATCCAGCAATGGGAGGCACCCGGGGAAGACACGCGAAGGGCTCCTAGGTTATCCCGTGTGCTGCATAGAGATGACGGAACCTCCCCACATTCAGAATACCGGAACACGGCTGACTGTGTGGGGGAGGTTTGAGGCCGTCCTCCACGCAGCTGCCTGGTGTCACAGGTGATCCCTGGCAGGGGGAAGTCCGCTAATTACCTCCCGAGTCCAGGGGGAGGCACTAGATTCTACCAGCATTTCCAGCCCAACGCCCTCATTCCCCGGCAGCCCGGACCGAGAGGCACTCTGGGAAGACACGCGAAGTGCTCCTAGGAGATCCCGGGTGCTGCAGACAGAAGACGGAACCTCCCCACTCAGAATTCCGGAACACGGCTGACTGTGTGGGGGAGGTTTGGTTCCACCCTCCACGCAGCTGCCCGGTGTCACAGGTGTTCCCTGGCAGGGGGAAGTTCGCTAATTACCTCCCCTATCCAGGGGGAGGCACTAGTTGCTACCTGCATTTCCAGCACATCCCCTGCTTTCCCCGGCAGCCAGCAATGGGAGGCACCTGGGGAAGACACGCGAAGGGCTAATAGGTTATCCCGTGTGCTGCATAGAGATGACGGAACCTCCCCACATTCAGAATACCGGAACACGGCTGACTGTGTGGCGGAGAATTGGGGCCGCCCCCCACGCAGCTGCCTATTTTCACAGGTGTTCCCTGGCAGGGTGAAGTCCGCTAATTACCTCCCGAGTCCAGGGGGAGGCACTAGATGCTACCTGCCTTTACAGCCCAACCCCCGCCTTTCCCCAGCAGCCCGCACTGTGAAAGACTCGGGGAAGACACGCGAAGGTCTCCTAGGCGATCCCGGGTGCTGCAGACAGAAGACGCAACCTCCCCACACTCAGAATTCCGGAACACGGCTGACTGTGTGGGGGAGGTTTGAGGCCGCACTCCACGGAGCTGCCTGGTGTCACAGGTGTTCCCTGGCAGGGGGAAGTCCGCTAATTACATCCCCTGTCCAGGGGGAGGCACTAGATTCTACCAGCATTTCCAGCCCAACCCCCTCATTCCCCGGCAGCCCGGACCGAGAGGCACTCTGGGAAGACACGCGAAGGGCTCCTAGGAGATCCCGGGTGCTGCAGACAAATGACGGAACCTCCCACCACTCAGATTTCCGGTACATGGCTGACTGTGTGGGGGAGGTTTGGGGCCGCCCCCCACGAAGCTGCCTGGTGTCACAGGTGTTCCCTGGCAGGGGAAATCCGTTAATTACCTCCCATGTCCAGGGGGAGGCACAAGATGCTACCTGCATTTCCAGCCCAACCCCCTCATTCCCAGGCAGACCGCACCGGGTGGGATTCGGGGAAGACACGCGAATATATCCTAGGAGATCCCGGGTTCTTCAGACAGATGACGGAACCTCCCCACACTAGAATTCCGGAACACGGCTGACTGTGTGGGGGAGTTATGGGGCCGCACTCCACGCAGCTGCCTGGTGTCACAGGTGTTCCCAGACAGGGGAAAGTCCGCTAATTACCTCCCTTTTCCAGGTGGAGGCACTAGATGCTACCTGCATTTCCAGCCGATCTCCGTTATTCCCCGGCAGCCCGCACCGGGAGGCACTCTGGGAAGACACGCGAAGGGCTCCTAGGAGATCCCGGGTGCTGCAGACAGATGACGGAACCTCCCAACACTCAGAATTCCGGAACATGGCTGACTGTGTGGGGGAGTTTAGGGGCCGCCATCCACGCAGCTGCCTGGTGTCACAGGTGTTCCCAGGCAGGGGGAATCCGCTAATTACCTCCCCTATCCAGGGGGAGGCACTAGATGCTACCAGCATTTCCAGCCCAACCCCCGCCTTTCCCCGGCAGCCCGCACTGAGAGGCACTCGGAGAAGACAAGTGAAGGGCTCCTAGTTTATCCCGGGTGTTGCATAGAGATGACGGAACCTCCACAAATTCAGAATCCCGGAACACGCCTGACTGTGTGGGGGAGGTTTGGGGCCGCCCTACACGCAGCTGCCTGGTGTCACAGGTGTTCCCTGGCAGGGGGAATTCCGTTAATTACCTCCCCTGTCCAGGGGGAGGCACTAGATTCTACCACCATTTCCAGGCCAACCCCCTCATTCCCCGGCAGACTGCACCGGGGGCACTAGGGGAAGACACGCGAAGGGCTCATAGGAGATCCCGGGTTCTGCAGACAGAAGACGGAACCTCCCCAAACTCAGAATTCCGGAACACGGCTGACTGTGTGGGGGAGGCTTGAGGCCGCCCTCCACGCAGCTGCCTGGTGTCACAGGTGATCCCTGGCAGGGGGAAGTCCGCTAATTACCTCCCGAGTCCAGGGGGAGGCACTAGATGCTACCTGCATTTCCAGCACATCCCCCGCCTTTCCCCGGCAGCCAGCAATGGAAGGCACTCGGGGAAGACACGCGAAGGGCTCCTAGGTTATCCCGGGTGCTGCATAGAGATGACGGAACATCCCCACATTCAGAATTCCGGAACACGGCTGACTGTGTTGGGGAGGTTTGGGGCCGTCCTCCACGCAACTGCCTATTTTCAATGGTGTCCCTGGCAGTGGGAAGCCCGCTAATTACCTCCCGAGTCCAGGGGGAGGCACTAGATGCTACCTGCATTTCCAGCCCAACCCCCGCATTTCCCCGGCAGCCCGCACTGGGAGGGACTCGGGGAAGACACGCGAAGGTCTCCTAGGCGATCCCGGGTGCTGCAGACAGAAGACGGAACCTCCCCACACTCAGAATTCCGGAATACGGCTGACTGTGTGGGGGAGGTTTTAGGCCGCCCTCCACGCAGCTGCTTGATGTCACAGGTGATCCCTGGCAGGGGGAAGTCCGCTAACTACCTCCCCTGTCCAGGGGGAGGCACTAGATTCTACCAGCATTTCCAGCCAAACCCCCTCATTCCCCGGCAGCCTGCACCGGGGGGCACTGGGGGAAGACACGCGAAGTGCTCCTAGGAGATCCCGGGTGCTGCAGACAGAAGACGGAACCTCCCCACACTCAGAATTCCCGAACACGGCTGACTGTGTGGGGGAGTTTTGGTTCCACCCTCCACGCAGCTGCCTGGTGTCACAGGTGTTCCCAGACAGGGGAAAGTCCGCTAATTACCTCCCCTGTCCAGGTGGAGGCACTAGATGCTAACTGCATTTCCAGCCCAACGCCCTCATTCCCCGGCAGCCCCCACCGGGAGGCACTCTGGGAAGACACGCGAAGGGCTCCTAGGAGATCCCGGATTCTGCAGACAGATGACGGATCCTCCCAACACTCAGAATTCCGGAACATTTCTGACTGTTTGGTGGAGGTTTGGGGCCGCCCTCCACGCAGCTACCTGGTGTCACAGGTGTTCCCTGGCAGGGGGAATCCGCTAATTACCTCCCCAGTCCAGGGGGAGGCACTAGATGCTACCTGCATTTCCAGCCCAACCCCCGCCTTTCCCCGGCAGCCCGCACTGAGAGGCACTCGGGGAAGACAAGTGAAGGGCTCCTAGTTTATCCCGGGTGCTGCATAGAGATTACGGAACCTCCCCACATTCAGAATTCCGGAAAAAGTCTGACTGTGTGGTGGAGGTTTAGCGCCGCGGTCCACGAAGCTGCCTGGTGTCACAGGTGTTCCCTGGCAGGGGGAATTCCGCTAATTACCTCCCCTGTCCAGGGGGAGGCACTAGATGCTACCTGCATTTCCACCAATTCGCCCTCCTGTCCCCGGCAGCCAGCAATTGAAGGCACTCGGGGAAGACACGCGAAGGGCTCCTAGGTTATCCCGGGTGCTGCATAGAGATGACGGAACCTCCCCACATTCAGAATTCCGGAACACGGCTGACTGTGTGGGGGAGATTTGGGGCCGCCCTCCACGCAACTGCCTATATTCACTGGTGTCCCTTTTAGTGGGAAGCCCGCTAATTACCTCCCGAATCTAGGAGGAGGCACTAGATGCTACCTGCATTTCCAGCCCAACGCCCGCATTTCCCCGGGAGCCCGCACTGGGAGGGACTCGGGGAAGACACGCGAAGGTCTCCTAGGCGATCCCGGGTGCTGCAGACAGAAGACGGAACCTCCCCACACTCAGAATTCCGGAACACGCCTGACTGTGTGGGGGAGGTTTGAGGCCGCCCTCCACGCAGCTGCCTGGTGTCACAGGTTTTCCCTGGCAGGGGGAAGTCCGCTAATTACCTCCCCTGTCCAGGGGGAGGCACTAGATTCTACCATCATTTCCAGCCCAACCCCCTCATTCCCCGGCAGCCTGCACCGGGGTGCACTCGGGGAAGAAACCCGAAGGGCTCCTAGGAAATCCCGGGTGCTGCAGACAGAAGACGGAACCTCCCCACACTCAGAATTCCGGAACACGGCTGACTGTGTGGGGGAGGTTTGGGGCCGCCCTCCACGCAGCTGCCTGGTGTCACAGGTGTTCCCATACAGGGGAAATTCCGCTAATTTCCTCCCCTGTCCAGGTGGAGGTACTAGATGCTACCTGCATTTCCAGCCCAACGCCCTCATTCCCCGGCAGCCCGGACCGAGAGGCACTCTGGGAAGACACGCGAAGTGCTCCTAGGAGATCCCGGGTGCTGCAGACAGATGACGGAACCTCCCACCACTCAGAATTCCGGTACATGGTTGACTGTGTGGGGGAGGTTTGGGGCCGCCCTCCACGCACCTGCCTGGTGTCACAGGTGTTCCCTGGCAGGGGGAATTCCGTTAATTACCTCCCCTGTCCAGGGGGAGTCACTAGATGCTACCTGCATTTTCAGCAAAACCCCCGCATTTCCCCGGCCGCCCGCAATGGGAGGGACTCGGGGAAGATACGCGAAGGGCTCCTAGGCGATCCCGGGTTCTGAAGACTTAAGACGGAACCTCCCCACACTCAGAATTCCGGAACACGGCTGACTGTGTGGGGGAGGTTAGGGGCCGCCCTCCACGCAGCTGCCTGGTGTCACAGGTGTTCCCAGACAGGGGAAAGTCCGCTAATTTCCTCCCCTGTCCAGGTGGAGGCACTAGATGCTACCTGCATTTCCAGCACAACCCACTCATTCCCAGGCAGCCCGCACCGGGAAGCACTCTGGGAATACACGCGAAGTGCTCCTAGGAGATCCCGGGTGCTGCAGAAAGATGACGGAACCTCCCAACACTCAGAATTCCGGAGCATGTCTGACTGTGTGAGGGAAGTTTGGGGCCGCCCTCCACGCAGCTGCCTGGTGTCACAGGTGTTCCCTGGCAGGGGGAAGTTCGATAATTACCTCCCCTATCCAGGGGGAGGCACTACATGCTACCTGCATTTCCAGCACATCCCCTGCTTTCCCCGGCATCCAGCAATGGGAGGCACCCGGGGAAGACACGCGAAGGGCTACTAGATTATCCCGTGTGCTGCATAGAGATGACGGAACCTCCCCACATTCAGAATACCGGAACACGGCTGACTGTGTGGCGGAGATTTGGGGCCGCCCCCCACGCATCTGCCTATTTTCACAGGTGTTCCCTGGCAGGGTGAAGTCCGCTAATTACCTCCCGAGTCCAGGGGGAGGCACTAGATGCTACCTGCCTTTACAGCCCAACCCCCGCCTTTCCCCAGCAGCCCGCACTGTGAAAGACTCGGGGAAGACACGCGAAGGTCTCCTAGGCGATCCCGGGTGCTGCAGACAGAAGACGCAACCTCCCCACACTCAGAATTCCGGAACACGGCTGACTGTGTGGGGGAGGTATGAGGCCGCACTCCACGCAGATGCCTGGTGTCACAGGTGTTCCCTGGCAGGGGGAAGTCCGCTAATTACATCCCCTGTCCAGGGGGAGGCACTAGATTCTACCAGCATTTCAAGCCCAACCCCCTCATTCCCCGGCAGCCCGGACCGAGAGGCACTCTGGGAAGACACGCGAAGGGCTCCTAGGAGATCCCGGGTGCTGCAGACAAATGACGGAACCTCCCACCTCTCAGAATTCCGGTACATGGCTGACTGTGTGGGGGAGGTTTGGGGCCGCCCCCCACGCAGCTGCCTGGTGTCACAGGTGTTCCCTGGCAGGGGGAAGTCCGTTAATTACCTCCCCTGTCCAGGGGGAGGCACAAGATGCTACCTGCATTTCCAGCCCAACCCCCTCATTCCCAGGCAGCCCGCACCGGGAGGGATTCGGGGAAGACACGCGAATGTATCCTAGGAGATCCCGGGTTCTTCAGACAGATGACGGAACCTCCCCACACTAGAATTCCGGAACACGGCTGACTGGGTAGGGGAGTTATGGGGCCGCACTCCACGCAGCTGCCTGGTGTCACAGGTGTTCCCAGACAGGGGAAAGTCCGCTAATTACCTCCCTTGTCCAGGTGGAGGCACTAGATGCTACCTGCATTTCCAGCCCAACCCCCTCATTAAAAGGCAGCCCGCACCGGGAGGCACTCTGGGAAGACACGCGAAGGGCTCCTAGGGGATCCCGGGTGCTGCAGACAGATGACAGAACCTCCCAACATTCAGAATTCCGGAACATGGCTGACTGTGTGGGGGAGGTTTGAGGCCGCCATCCACGCAGCTGCCTGGTGTCACAGGTGTTCCCTGGCAGGGGGAATCCGCTAATTATCTACCCTGTCCAGGGGGAGGCACTAGATGCTACCTGCATTTCCAGCCCAACCCCCGCCTTTCCCCGGCAGCCCACACTGAGAGGCACTTGGGGAAGACAAGTGAAGGGCTCCTAGTTTATCCCGGGTGCTGCATAGAGATGACGGAACCTCCCCACATTCAGAATTCCGGAAAAAGTCTGACTGTGTGGGGGAGGTTTAGCGCCGCCGTCCACGAAGCTGCCTGGTGTCACAGGTGTTCCCTGGCACGGGGAAGTCCGCTAATTACCTCCCCTGTCCAGGGGGAGGCACTAGATGCTACCTGCATTTCCACAACAACCCCCTCCTGTCCCCGGCTGCCAGCAATGGAAAGCACTCGGGGAAGACACGCGAAGGGCTCCTAGGTTATCCCGGGTGCTGCATAGAGATGACGGAACCTCCCCACATTCAGAATTCCGGAACACGGCTGACAGTGTGGGGGAGATTTGGGGCCGCCCTCCAGGCAACTGCCTATTTTCACTGGTGTCCCTTGCAGTGGGAAGCCCGCTAATTACCTCCCGAATCTAGGAGGAGGCACTAGGAGCTACCTGCATTTCCAGCCCAACCCCCGCCTTTCCCCGGGAGCCCGCACTGAGAGGGACTCAGGGAAGACACGCGAAAGTCTCCTAGGCGATCCCGGGTTCTGAAGACAGAAGACGGAACCTCCCCACACTCAGAATTCCGGAACACGGCTGACTGTGTGGGGGAGGTTTGGGGCCGCCCTCCACGCAGCTGCCTGGTGTCACAGGTGTTCCCATACAGGGGAAAGTCCGCTAATTACCTCCCCTGTCCAGGTGGAGGTACTAGATGCTACCTGCATTTCCAGCCCAACGCCCTCATTCCCCGGCAGCCCCCACCGGGAGGCACTCTGGGAAGACACGCGAAGAGCTCCTAGGAGATCCCGGATGCTGCGGAAAGATGACGGAACCTCCCAACACTCAGAATTCCGGAACATGGCTGACTGTTTGGTGGAGGTTTGGGGCCGCCCTTCACGCAGCTGCCTGGTGTCACAGGTGTTCCCTGGCAGGGGGAATCCGCTAATTACCTCCCCTGTCCAGGGGGAGGCACTAGATGCTACCTGCATTTCCAGCCCAACCCCCGCCTTTCCCCGGCAGCCCGCACTGTGAGGCACTCGGGGAAGACAAGTGAAGGGCTCCTAGTTTATCCCGGGTGCTGCATAGAGATGACGGAACCTCCCCACATTCAGAATTCCGGAAAAAGTCTGACTGTGTGGGGGAGGTTTAGCGCCGCCTTCCACGAAGCTGCCTGGTGTCACAGGTGTTCCCTGGCACGGGGAATTCCGCTAATTACCTCCCCTGTCCAGGGGGAGGCAGTAGATGCTACCTGCATTTCCAGCCCAACCCCCGCCTTTCCACGGCCGCCCGCACTGAGAGGCACTCGGGGAAGACAAGTGAAGGGCTCCTAGTTTATCCCGGGTGCTGCATAGAGATGACGGAACCTCCCCACATTCAGAATTCCGGAAAAAGTCTGACTGTGTGGGGGAGGTTTAGCGCCGCCTTCCACGAAGCTGCCTGGTGTCACAGGTGTTCCCTGGCACGGGGAAGTCCGGTAATTACCTCCCCTGTCCAGGGGGAGGCACTAGATGCTACCTGCATTTCCACCACAACCCCCTCATGTCCCCGGCAGCCAGCAATGGAAGGCACTCGGGGAAGACACGCGAAGGGCTCCTAGGTTATCCCGGGTGCTGCATAGAGATGACGGAACCTCCCCACATTCAGAATTCCGGAACACGGCTGACTGTGTGGGGGAGATTTGGGGCCGCTCTCCACGCAACTGCCTATTTTCACTGGTGTCCCTTGCAGTGGGAAGCCCGCTAATTACCTCCCGAATCTAGGAGGAGACACTAGATGCTACCTGCATTTCCAGCCCAACCCCCGCCTTTCCCCGGGAGCCCTCACTGGGAGGGACTCGGGGAAGACACGCGAAGGTCTCCTAGGCGATCCCGGGTGCTGCAGACAGAAGACGGATCCTCCCCACACTCAGAATTCCGGAACACGCCTGACTGTGTGGGGGAGGTTTGAGGCCGCCCTCCACGCAGCCGCCTGTTGTCACAGGTGTTCCCTGGCAGGGGGAAGTCCGCTAATTACCTCCCCTGTCCAGGGGGAGGCACTAGATTCTACCAGCATTTCCAGCCCAACCCCCTCATTCCCCGGCAGCCTGCACCGGGGGGCACTCGTGGAAGAAACGCGAAGGGCTCCTAGGAAATCCCGGATACTGCAGACAGAAGACGGAACCTCCCCACACTCAGAATTCCGGAACACGGCTGACTGTGTGGGGGAGGTTTGGGGCCGCCCTCCACGCAGCTGCCTGGTGTCACAGGTGTTCCCATACAGGGGAAATTCCGCTAATTTCCTCCCCTGTCCAGGTGGAGGTACTAGATGCTACCTGCATTTCCAGCACAACGCCCTCATTCCCCGGCACCCCGGACCGAGAGGCACTCTGGGAAGACACGCGAAGGGCTCCTAGGAGATCCCGGGTGCTGCAGACAGATGACGGAACCTCCCACCACTCAGAATTCCGGTACATGTTTGACTGTGTGGGGGAGGTTTGGGGCCGCCCTCCACGCAGCTGCCTGGTGTCACAGGTGTTCCCTGGCAGGGGGAAGTTCGCTAATTACCTCCCCTATCCAGGGGGAGGCACTAGATGCTACCTGCATTTCCAGCACATTCCCTGCTTTCCCCGGCAGCCAGCAATGGGAGGCACCTGGGGAAGACACGAGAAGGGCTCCTATGTTATCCCGTGTGCTGCATAGAGATGACGGAACCTCCCCACATTCAGAATACCGGAACACGGCTGACTGTGTGGCAGAGATTTGGGGCCGCCCCCCACGCAGCTGCCTATTTCACAGGTGTTCCCTGGCAGGGTGAAGTCCGCTAATTACCTCCCGAGTCCAGGGGGAGGCACTAGATGCTACCTGCTTTTACAGCCCAACCCCCGCCTTTCCCCAGCAGCCCGCACTGTGAAAGACTCGGGGAAGACACGCGAAGGTCTCCTAGGCGATCCCGGGTGCTGCAGACAGAAGACGCAACCTCCCCACACTCAGAATTCCGGAACACGGCTGACTGTGTGGGGGAGGTTTGAGGCCGCACTCAACGCAGCTGCCTGGTGTCACAGGTGTTCCCAGACAGTGGAAATTCCGCTAATTACCTCCCTTGTCCAGGTGGAGGCACTAGATGCTACCTGCATTTCCAGCCCAACCCCCTCATTCAAAGGCAGCCCGCACCGGGAGGCACTCTGGGAAGACACGCGAAGTGCTCCTAGGAGATCCCGGGTGCTGCAGACAGATGACAGAACCTCCCAACACTCAGAATTCCGGAGCATGGCTGACTGTGTGGGGGAGGTTTGAGGCCGCCATCCACGCAGCTGCCTGGTGTCACAGGTGTTCCCTGGCAGGGGGAATCAGCTAATTACCTACCCTGTGCCAGGGGGAGGCACTTGATGCTACCTGCATTTCCAGCCCAACCCCCGCCTTTCCCCGACAGCCCGCACTGAGAGGCACTCGGGGAAAACAAGTGAAGGGCTCGTAGTTTATCCCGGGTTCTGCATAGAGATGACGGAACCTCCCCAAATTCAGAATTCCGGAACACGGCTGACTGTGTTGGGGAGGTTTAGCGCCGCCGTCCACGAAGCTGCCTGGTGTCACAGGTGTTCCCTGGCAGGGGGAAGTCCGCTAATTACCTCCCCTGTCCAGGGGGAGGCACTAGATGCTACCTGCATTTCCACAACTACCCCCTCCTGTCCCCGGCAGCCAGCAATGGAAGGCACTCGGGGAAGACACGCGAAGGGCTCCTAGGTTATCCCGGGTGCTGCATAGAGATGACGGAACCTCCCCACATTCAGAATTCCGGAACACGGCTGACTGTGTGGGGGAGATTTGGGGCCGCCCTCCAGGCAACTGCCTATTTTCACTGGTGTCCCTTGCAGTGGGAATCCCGCTAATTACCTCCCGAATCTAGGAGGAGGCACTAGATGCTACCTGAATTTCCAGCCCAACCCCCGCCTTTCCCCGGGAGCCCGCACTGGGAGGGACTCGGGGAAGACACGCGAAGGTCTCCTAGGCGATCCCGGGTGCTGCAGACAGAAGACGGAACCTCCCAATACTCAGAATTCCGGTACATGACTGACTGTGTGGGGGAGGTTTGGGGCCGCCCCCCACGCAGCTGCCTGGTGTCACAGGTGTTCCCTGGCAGGGGGAATTCCGTTAATTACCTCCCCGGTCCAGGGGGAGGCACAAGATGCTACCTGCATTTCCAGCCCAACCCCCTCATTCCCAGGCAGCCCGCACCGGGAGGGATTCGGGGAAGACACGCGAAGGGCTCCTAGGAGATCCCGGGTGCTGCAGACAGATGACAGTACCTCCCAACACTCAGAATTCCGGAACATGGCTGACTGTGTGGGGGAGGTTTGAGGCCGCCATCCACGCAGCTGCCTGGTGTCACAGGTGTTCCCTGGCAGGGGGAATCCGCTAATTACCTCCCCTGTCCAGGGGGAGGCACTAGATGCTACCTGCATTTCCAGCACAACCCCCGCGTTTCCCCGGCAGCCCGCACTAAGAGGCACTCGGGAAGACATGTGAAGGGCTCCTAGGTTATCCCGGGTGCTGCATAGAAATGACGGAACCTCCCCACATTCAGAATTCCGGAACATGGCTGACTGTGTGGGGGAGGTTTAGCGCCGCCGTCCACGAAGCTGCCTGGTGTCACAGGTGTTTCCTGGCAGGGGGAAGTCCGCTAATTACCTCCCCTGTCCAGGTGGAGGCACTAGATGCTACCTGCATTTCCAGCACAACACCCGCCTTTCCCCAGCAGCCAGCAATGGAAGGCACTCGGGGAAGTCACGCGAAGGCTTCCTAGGTTATCCCGGGTGCTGCATAGAGATGACGGAACCTCCCAACACTCAGAATTCCGGAACATGGCTGACTGTTTTTGGGAGGTTTTGGTCCGCCCTCCACGCAGCTGCCTGGTGTCACAGGTGTTCCCTGGCATGGGGAAGTACGCTAATTACCTCCCCTGTCCAGGGGGAGGCACTAGATGCTACCTGCATTTCCAGCACAACACCCGCCTTTCCCCGGCAGCAAGCAATGGAAGGCACTCGGGGAAGACAAGCGAAGGGCTCCTAGGTTATCCCGGGTGCTGCATAGAGATGACGGAACCTACCCACATACATAATTCAGGAACACGGCTGACTGTGTGGGGGAGGCTTGGGGCCGCACTCCACGCAGCTGCCTGGTGTCACAAGTGTTCCCAGACAGGAGAAATTCCGCTAATTACCTCCCCTTTCCAGGTGGAGTCACTAGATGCTACCTGCATTTCCAGCCCAACCCCCTCATTCCCCAGCAGCCCGCACTGGGATGCACTCTGTGAGGACACGCGAAGGGCTCTTAGGATATCCCGGGTGCTGCAGACAGATGACGGAACCTCCCACAACTCAGAAATCCGGAACATGGCTGACTGTGTGAGGGATGTTTGGGGCCGCCCCCCACGCAGCTGCCTGGTGTCACAGGTGTTCCCTGGCAGGGTGAAGTCCGCTAAATACCTCACCTGTCCAGGGGGAGGCACTAGATGCTACCTGCATTTCCAGCACAAACCACGCCTTTCCCCTGCAGCCAGCAATGGAATGCACTCGGGGAAGACACGCGAAGGGCTCCAAGGTTATCCCGGGTGCTGCATAGAGATGACGGATCCTCCCCACATTCAGAATTACGGAACACTGCTGACTGTGTGGGGAAGATTTGGGGCCGCCCTCCACGCAGCTGCCTATTTTCACAGATGTTCCCTGGCAGGGGGAAGTCCGCTAATTACCTCCCGAGTCCAGGGGGAGGCACTAGATGCTACCTGCATTTCCAGCCCAACCCCCTCTTTCCCCGGCATCCTGCACCGGGGGGCACTCGGGGAAGACACGCGAAGGGCTCCTAGGAGATCCCGGATGCTGCAGACAGAAGACGGAACCTCCCCACACTCAGAATTCCGGAACACGGCTGACTGTGTGGGGGAGGATTGGGGCCGCACTCCACGCAGCTGCCTGGTGTCACAGGTGTTCCCTGGCAGGGGGAATCCGCTAATTAGCTCCCCTGTCCAGGGGGAGGCACTAGATGCTACCTGCATTTCCAGTCCAACCCCCGCCTTTCCCCGGCAGCCCGCACTGGGATTCACTCGGGGAAGACACGCGAAGGGCTCCTAGGTTATACCGGGTGCTGCATAGAGATGACGGAACCTCCCCACATTCAGAATTCCGGAACACGTCTGACTGTGTGGGGGAGGTTTGGGGCCGCCCTCCATGCAACTGCCTATTTTCACTGGTGTCCCTGGCAGTGGGAAGCCCGCTAATTACCTCCCGAGTCCAGGGGGAGGCACTAGATGCTACCTGCATTTCTAGCCCAACCCCCGCATTTCCCCGGCAGCCCGCACTGGGAGGTACTCGGGGAAGACACGCGAAGGTCTCCTAGGCGATCCCGGGTGCTGCACACAGAAGACGGAACCTCCCCACAATCAGAATTCCGGAACATGTCTGACTGTGTGGGGGAATTTTGGGGCCGCCATCCAAGCAGCTGCCTGGTGTCACAGGTGTTCCCTGGCAGGGGGAATCCGCTAATTAGCTCCCCTGTCCAGGGGGAGGCACTAGATGCTACCTGCATTTCCAGTCCAACCCCCGCCTTTCCCCGGCAGCCCGCACTGGGATTCACTCGGGGAAGACACGCGAAGGGCTCCTAGGTTATACCGGGTGCTGCATAGAGATGACGGATCCTCCCCACATTCAGAATTACGGAACACTGCTGACTGTGTGGGGAAGATTTGGGGCCGCCCTCCACGCAGCTGCCTATTTTCACAGATGTTCCCTGGCAGGGGGAAGTCCGCTAATTACCTCCCGAGTCCAGGGGGAGGCACTAGATGCTACCTGCATTTCCAGCCCATCCCCCGCCTTTCCCCAGCAGCCAGCACTGTGAGGGACTCGGGGAAGACAAGCGAAGGGCTCTTAGAAAATCCCGGGTGCTGCAGACAGAAGACGGAACCTCCCCACAATCAGAATTCCGGAACACGGCTGACTGTATGGGGGAGGTTTGACGCCGCCCTCCACGCAGCTGCCTGGTGTCACAGGTGTTCCCTGGCAGGGGGAATTCCGCTAATTACCTCCCCTCTCCAGGGGGAGGCACTAGATTCTACCAGCATTTCCAGCCCAACCCCCTCTTTCCCCGGCATCCTGCACCGGGGGGCACTCGGTGAAGACACGCGAAGGGCTCCTAGGAGATCCCGGATGCTGCAGACAGAAGACGGAACCTCCCCACACTCAGAATTCCGGAACACGGCTGACTGTGTGGGGGAGGCTTGGGGCCGCACTCCACGCAGCTGCCTGGTGTCACAAGTGTTCCCAGACAGGAGAAATTCCGCTAATTACCTCCCCTTTCCAGGTGGAGTCACTAGATGCTACCTGCATTTCCAGCCCAACCCCCTCATTCCCCAGCAGCCCGCACTGGGATGCACTCTGTGAAGACACGCGAAGGGCTCTTAGGGTATCCCGGGTGCTGCAGACAGATGACGGAACCTCCCACAACTCAGAAATCCGGAACATGGCTGACTGTGTGAGGGATGTTTGGGGCCGCCACCCACGCAGCTGCCTGGTGTCACAGGTGTTCCCTGGCAGGGTGAAGTCCGCTAATTACCTCCCGAGTCCAGGGGGAGGCACTAGATGCTACCTGCATTTCCAGCCCATCCCCCGCCTTTCCCCAGCAGCCAGCACTGTGAGGGACTCGGGGAAGACAAGCGAAGGGCTCTTAGAAAATCCCGGGTGCTGCAGACAGAAGACGGAACCTCCCCACAATCAGAATTCCGGAACACGGCTGACTGTATGGGGGAGGTTTGACGCCGCCCTCCACGCAGCTGCCTGGTGTCACAGGTGTTCCCTGGCAGGGGGAATTCCGCTAATTACCTCCCCTCTCCAGGGGGAGGCACTAGATTCTACCAGCATTTCCAGCCCAACCCCCTCTTTCCCCGGCAGCCCGCACTGGGAGGTACTCGGGGAAGACACGCGAAGGTCTCCTAGGCGATCCCGGGTGCTGCACACAGAAGACGGAACCTCCCCACAATCAGAATTCCGGAACATGTCTGACTGTGTGGGGGAATTTTGGGGCCGCCATCCAAGCAGCTGCCTGGTGTCACAGGTGTTCCCTGGCAGGGGGAATCCGCTAATTAGCTCCCCTGTCCAGGGGGAGGCACTAGATGCTACCTGCATTTCCAGTCCAACCCCCGCCTTTCCCCGCAGCCCGCACTGGGATTCACTCGGGGAAGACACGCGAAGGGCTCCTAGGTTATACCGGGTGCTGCATAGAGATGACGGAACCTCCCCACATTCAGAATTCCGGAACACGTCTGACTGTGTGGGGGAGGTTTGGGGCCGCCCTCCATGCAACTGCCCTATTTTCACTGGTGTCCCTGGCAGTGGGAAGCCCGCTAATTACCTCCCGAGTCCAGGGGGAGGCACTAGATGCTACCTGCATTTCCAGCCCAACCCCCGCATTTCCCCGGCAGCCCGCACTGGGAGGTACTCGGGGAAGACACGCGAAGGTCTCCTAGGCGATCCCGGGTGCTGCAGACAGAAGACGGAACCTCCCCACAATCAGAATTCCGGAACACGGCTGACTGTGTGGGGGAGGTTTGAGGCCGCCCTCCACGCAGCTGCCTGGTGTCAGAGGTGTTCCCTGGCAGGGGGAAGTCCGCTAATTACCTCCCCTGTCCAGGGGGAGGCACTAGATTCTACCAGCATTTCCAGCCCTACCCCCTCATTCCCCGGCAGCCTGCACCGGGGGGCACTCGGGGAAGACACGCGAAGGGCTCCTAGGAGATCCCGGGCGCTGCAGACAGAAGACGGAACCTTCCCACATTCAGAATTCCGGAACACTGCTGACTGTGTGGGGAAGATTTGGGGCCGCCCTCCTCGCAGCTCCCTATTTTCACACATGTTCCCTGGCAGGGGGAATCCGCTAAATACCTCCCCTGTCCAGGGGGAGGCACTAGATGCTACCTGCATTTCCAGCCCAACCCCCGCCTTTCCCCAGCAGCCCGCACTGTGAGGGACTCGGGGAAGACAAGCGAAGGGGTCTTAGGATATCCCGGGTGCTGCAGACAGATGACGGAACTCCCACCACTCAGAATTCCGGTACATGGCTGACTGTGTGGGGGAGATTTGGGGCCACCCTCCACGCAGCTGCCTGGTGTCACAGGTGTTCCCTGGCAGGGGGAAGTCCGTTAATTACCTCCCCTGTCCAGGGGGAGTCACTAGATGCTACCTGCATTTCCAGACAAACCCCCGCCTTTCCCTGGCCGCCCGCACAGGGAGGGACTCGGGGAATACACGCGAAGGGCTCCTTGGCGATCCCGGGTGCTGCAGAATGAAGACGGAACCTCCCCTCACTCAGAATTCCGGAACACGGCTGACTGTGTGGGGGAGGTTTGGTTCCAACCTCCACGCAGCTGCCTGGTGTCACATGTGTTCCCTGGCAGGGGGAATCCGCTAATACCTCCCCTGTCCAAGGGGAGGCACTAGATGCTACCTCCAATTCCAGCACATCCCCTGCCTTTCCCTGGCAGCTAGCAATGGAATGCACTCGGGGAAGACACGCGAAGGGCTCCTAGGTTATCCCTGGTGCTGCATAGAGATGACGGAACCTCCCCACATTCAGAATTCCGGAACACGGCTGACTGTGAGGGGGAGATTTGGGGCCGCCCTCCACGCAGCTGCCTATTTTCACAGGTGTTCCCTGGCAGGGTGAAATCCGCTAAATACCATCCCTGTCCAGGGGGAGGCACTAGATGCTACCTGCATTTCCAGCCCAACCCCCGCCTTTCCCCAGCAGCCCGCACTGGGAAGGACTCGGGGAAGATACGCGAAGCGCTCTAAGGAGATCCCTTGTGCTGCAGACAGAAGACGGAACCTCCCCACACTCAGAATTCCGGAACACGGCTGACAGTGTGGGGGAGGTTTTTGGCCGCCCTCCACGCAGCTGCCTGGGGTCAGAGGTGTTCCCTGGCAGGGGGAAGTCCGCTAATTACCTCCCCTGTCCAGGGGGAGTCACTAGATGCTACATGCATTTCCAGCCCAACCCCCGCATTTCTCCTGCAGCCCGCACTGGAATGGAATCAGGGAAGACACGCGAATGGCTCCTAGGAGATCCCGGGTGCTGCAGACTGAAGACGGAACCTCCCCACACTCAGAATTCCGGAACACGGCTGACTGTGTGTGGGAGATTTGGGGCCGCCCACCACACAGCTGCCTGGTGTCACAGGTGTTCCTTGGCAGGGGGAAGTCCGCTAATTTCCTCCCCTGTCCAGGTGGAGGCACTAGATGCTACCTGCTCTTCCAGCCCAACCCCCTCATTCCCAGGCAGCCCGCACCGGGAGGCACTCTGGGAAGACACGCAAAGGGCTCCTAGGATATCCCGGGTGCTGCAGACAGATGACGGAACCTCGCAACACTCAGAATTCCCGAAAATGGCTGACTTTGTGGGGGAGGTTTGGGGCCGCCCTCCACGCAGCTGCCTGGTGTCACAGGTGTTCCCTGGCAGGGTGAAATCCGCTAATTACCTCCCCTGTCCAGGGTGAGGCACTAGATGCTACCTGCATTTCCAGCACATCCCCTGCCTTTCCCCGGCAGCCAGCCATGGAAGGCACTCGGGGAAGTCACACGAAAGCCTCCTAGGTTATCCCGGGTGCTGCATAGAGATGACGGAACCTCTCCACATTCAGAATTTCGGAACACTGCTGACTGTGTGGGGAAGATTTGGGGCCGCCCTCCACGCAGCTGCCTATTTTCACAGATGTTCCCTTTCAGGGGGAAGTCCGCTAATTACCTCCCCTGTCCAGGGGGAGTCACTAGATGCTACATGCATTTCCAGCCCAACCCCCGCATTTCTCCTGCAGCCCGCACTGGAAGGGAATCAGGGAAGACACGCGAATGGCTCCTAGGAGATCCCGGGTGCTGCAGACTGAAGACGGAACCTCCCGACACTCAGAATTCCGGAACACGGCTGACTGTGTGTGGGAGATTTGGGGCCGCCCACCACACAGCTGCCTGGTGTCACAGGTGTTCCTTGGCAGGGGGAAGTCCGCTAATTTCCTCCCCTGTCCAGGTGGAGGCACTAGATGCTACCTGCATTTCCAGCCCAACCCCCTCATTCCCAGGCAGCCCGCACCGGGAGGCACTCTGGGAAGACACGCGAAGGGCTCCTAGGATATCCCGGGTGCTGCAGACAGATGACGGAACCTCGCAACACTCAGAATTCCCGAAAATGGCTGACTTTGTGGGGGAGGTTTGGGGCCGCCCTCCACGCAGCTGCCTGGTGTCACAGGTGTTCCCTGGCAGGGTGAAATCCGCTAATTACCTCCCCTGTCCAGGGTGAGGCACTAGATGCTACCTGCATTTCCAGCACATCCCCTGCCTTTCCCCGGCAGCCAGCCATGGAAGGCACTCGGGGAAGTCACACGAAAGCCTCCTAGGTTATCCCGGGTGCTGCATAGAGATGACGGAACCTCTCCACATTCAGAATTTCGGAACACTGCTGACTGTGTGGGGAAGATTTGGGGCCGCCCTCCACGCAGCTGCCTATTTTCACAGATGTTCCCTTTCAGGGGGAAGTCCGCTAATTACCTCCGGAGTCCAGGGGGAGGCACTAGATGCTACCTGCATTTCCAGCCCAACCCCCGCCTTTCCCCAGCAGCCCGCACTGTGAAGGACTCGGGGAAGACAAGCGAAGGGCTCTTAGAAAATCCCGGGTGCTGCAGACAGAAGACGGAAACTCCCCACACTCAGAATTCCGGAACAAGGCTGACTGTGTGGGGGAGGTTAGGGGCCGCACTCCACGCAGCTCCCTGGTGTCACAGGTGTTCCCAGGCAGGGGAAATTCCGCTAACTACCTCCCCTGTCCAGGTGGAGGTATTAGATGCTACCAGCATTTCCAGACCAACCCACTCATTCCCCGGTAGCCCACACCGGGAGGCACTCTGGGAAGACACGCGAAGGGCTCCTAGGCGATCCCGGGTGCTGCAGACACAACACGGAACCTCCCCACACTCAGAATTCCAGAACATGGCTGACTGTGTGGGGGAAGTTTGGGGCCAACCTCCACACAGCTGCCTGTTGTCACAGGTGTTCCCTGGCAGGGGGAAGGCCTCTAATTACCTCCCCTATCCAGGGGGAGGCACTAGATGCTACCTGCATTTCAAGGACAACCCCCGCATTTCCCCTTCAGCCCGTACTGGGTGGCACTCGGAGAAGATATGAGATGGGCTCCTAGGAGATCCTGGGTGCTGCAGACAGAAGACGGAACCTCCCCACACTCAGAATTCCGGAACAGATCTGACTGTATGTGGGAGATTTGGGGCCGCCCTCCAAGCAGCTGCCTGGTGTCACAGGTGTTCCCAGGCAGGGGAAAGTCCGCTAATTACCTCCCCTGTCCGGGGGGAGGCACTAGATGCTACCTGTCTTTCCAGACAAACCCCCGCCTTTCCCCAGCAGACCGCACTGGGAAGGACTCGGGGAAGATACGCGAAATGCTGTTAGGAGAACCCGGGTGCTGCAGACAGAAAACGGAACCTCCCCACACTCAGAATTCCGGAACACGTCTGACTGTATGGGGGAGATTTGGGGCCGCACTCCAAGCAGCTGCCTGGTGTCACAGGTGTTCCCAGGCAGGGGAAAGTCCGCTAACTACCTCCCCTGTCCAGGTGGAGGCAATAGATGCTACCTGCATTTCCAGACCAACCCCCTCATTCCCCGGTAACCCACACCGGGAGGCACTCTGGGTAGACACGCGAAGGGCTCCTAGGAAATCCCGGGTGCTGCAGACAGATGATGGAACCTCCCAACACTCAGAATTCCGGAACATGGCTGACTGTGTGGGGGAGTTTTGGGGCCGCCCTCCACGCAGCTGCCTGGTGTCACAGGTGTTCCCTGGCAGGGGGAATGCGCTAATTACCTCCCCTGTCCAGGGGGAGGCACTTGATGCTACCTGCATTTCCAGTCCAACACCCGCATTTCCCCGGCAGCCCGCACTGGGTGGCACTCGGGGAAGAGACGCGAAGTGCTCCTAGGTTATCCCGGGTGCTGCATAGAGATGACGGAACCTCCCCACATTCAGAATTCCGGAACACACCTGACTGTGTTGGGGAGATTTGGGACCGCCCTCCACGCAACTGCCTATTTTCACTTGTGTCCCTGGCAGTGGGAAGCCCGCTAATTACCTCCCGTGTCCAGGGGGAGGCACTAGATGCTACCTGCATTTCCATCCCAACCCCCGCATTTCCCCGGCAGCCCGCACTTGGAGGGACTCGGGGAAGACACCCGAAGGTCTCCTAGGCGATCCCGGGTGCTGGAGACAGAAGACGGATCCTCCCCACAATCAGAATTCCGGAACACGGCTGACTGTGTGGGGGAGGTTTGACGCCGCCCTCCACGCAGCTGCCTGGTGTCACAGGTGTTCCCTGGCAGGGGGAAGTCCGCTAATTACCTCCCGAGGCCAGTGGGAGGCACTAGATGCTACCTGCATTTCCAGCCCATCCTCCACATTTCCCCAGCAGCCCGCAATGGAAGGCAAACGGGGAAGACACGCGAAGGGCTCCTAGGTTATCCCGGGTGCTGCGTAGAGATGACGGATGCTCCCCACATTCAGAATTCCGGAAAACGACTGACTGTGTGAGGGAGGTTTGGGGCCGCACTCTACGAAATTGCCTGGTGTCACAGGTGTTCCCTTGCAGGGGGAAGTCCGCTAATTAACTCCCGAATCCAGTGGGAGGCACTAGATTCTACCAGCATTTCCAGCCCAACCCCCTCATTCCCGGGCAGCCCGCACCGGGAGGCACTCGGGGAAGACATGCAAAGTGCTCCTAGGAGATCCCGGGTGCTGCAGACAGAAGACGGAACCTCCCCACACTCAGAATTCCGGAACACGGCTGACTGTGTGGGGGAGGTTTGGGGCCGCACTCAACGCAGCTGCCTGGTGTCACACGTGTTCCCTGGCAGTGGGAATTACGTTAATTACCGCCCCTGTCCAGGGGGAGGCACTAGATGCTACCTGCATTTCCAGCCCATCCCCTCATTTCCCCAGCAGCCCGCAATGGAAGGCACTCGGGGAAGTCACACGAAAGCCTCCTAGGTTATCCCGGGTGCTGCATAGAGATGACGGAACCTCTCCACATTCAGAATTTCGGAACACTGCTGACTGTGTGGGGAAGATTTGGGGCCGACCTCCACGCAGCTGCATATTTTCACAGATGTTCCCTTTCAGGGGGAAGTCCGCTAATTACCTCCGGAGTCCAGGGGGAGGCACTAGATGCTACCTGCATTTCCAGCCCAACCCCCGCCTTTCCCCAGCAGCCCGCACTGTGAAGGACTCGGGGAAGACAAGCGAAGGGCTCTTAGAAAATCCCGGGTGCTGCAGACAGATGACGGAACCTCCCAACACTCAGAATTCCGGAACAAGGCTGACTGTGTTGGGGAGTTTTGGGGCCGCCCTAGACGAAGCTGCCTGGTGTCACAGGTGTTCCCTGGCAGGGGGAATTCCGGTAATTACCTCCCCTGTCCATGGGGAGGCACTAGATGCTACCTGCATTTCCAGCCAAACCCCCGGCTTTCCCCGGCAGCCCGCACTGGGAGGCACTCGGGGAAAATATGCGATGGGCTCCTAGGAGATCCCGGCTGCTGCAGACAGAAGACGGAACCTCCCCACACTCAGAATCCCGGAACACGGCTGACTGTGTGGGGGAGGATATGGGCCGACCTCCCAGAAGCTGCCTGGTGTCACAGGTGTTCCCTGGCAGAAGGAAGTCCGCTAATTACCTCCCCGGTCCAGGGGGAGTCACTAGATGCTACCTGCATTTCCAGTACAACCCCCGCTTTTCGCCGGCAGCCCGCAATGTAAGGCACTCGGGGAAGACACGCGAAGGACTCCTGAGGGATCCCGGGTGCTGCAGACAGATGACGGAACCTCCCAAAACTCAGAATTCCGGAACATGGCTGACTGTGTGGGGGAGGTTTCCTGCCGCCCTCCACGCAGCTGCCTGGTGTCACACGTGTTCCCTGGCAGGGGGAATTCCGCTAATTACCTCCCGAGTCCAGGGGGAGGCACTAGATGCTACCTGCATTTCCAGCACAAACCCCGCCTTTCCCCGGTAGCCCACACAGAGTGAGATTCGTGGAAGACACGAGAAGGGCTCTTAGGAGATCCCGGGTGCTGAAGACAGATGACGGAACCTCCCAACACTCAGAATTCCGGAACACGGCTGACTGTGTGGGGGAGGTTTGGGGCCGCATTCCAGGCAGCTGCCTGGTGTCACAGGTGCTCCCAGGCAGGGGAAATTCCGCTAATTTCCTCCCCTGTCTAGGTGGAGGCACTAGATGCTACCTGCCTTTCCAGCCCAACCCCCGCCTTTTCCCTGCAGCCCGCACTGGGAGTGATTAGGGGAAGACACGCGAAATGCTCTTAGGAGATCCCGGGTGCTGCAGACAGAAGACGGAAGCTCCCCACACTCAGAATTCCGGAACACGGCTGACTGTGTGGGGGATGTTTGGGGCCGACCTCCACGCAGCTGCCTGGTGTCACAGGTGCTCCCAGGAAGGGGAAAGTCCTCTAATTACCTATCCCGTCCAGGTGGAGACACTAGATGCTACCTGCATTTACAGCACAACCTCCGCCTTTCCACGGCAGCCATCAATGGAAGGCACTCGGGGAAGACACGGGAAGGGCTCCTAAGTTATCCCGGGGGCTGCATAGAGATGACGGAACCTCCCCACATTCAGAATTCCGGAACACGGCTCACTGTGTGGGGGAGGTTTGGGGCCGCCCTCCACGCAGCTGCCTGGTGTCACAGGTGTTCCCTGGCAGGGGGAAGTCTGCAAATTACCTCCCGTGTCCAGGGGGAGGCACTAGATGCTACCTGCATTTCCAGCCCAACCCCCAACTTTCCCCGCAGCCCGCAAATTAAGGCACTCGCGGAAGACACGGGAAAGGCTCCTATGCGATCCCGGGTGCTGCAGACAGAAGACGGAACCTCCCCACACTCAGAATTCCGGAACACGGCTGACTGTGTGGGGGAGGTTTGCGGCCGCCATCCACGAAGCTGCCTGGTGTCACAGGTGTTCCCATTCAGGAGAAAGTCTCCTAATTACTTCCCCTTTCCAGGTGGAGGCACTTGATGCTACCTGCATTTCCAGCCCAACCCCCTCTTTCCCCGGCAGCCCGCACAAGGAGGCACTCTGTGATGACCCGCGAAGGGCTCCTAGGAGATCCCGGGTGCTGCAGACAGATGACGAAACCTAACAACACTCAGAATTCCGGAACAAGGCTGACTGTGTTGGGGAGTTTTGGGGCCGCCCTAGACGCAGCTGCCTGGTTTCACAGGTGTTCCCTGGCAGGGGGAAGTCCGCTAATTACCTCCCGAGTCCAGGGGGAGGCACTAGATGCTACCTGCATTTCCAGCCCAACCCCCGCCTTTCCCCTGCAGCCCGCACAGGAAGGGACTCGGGGAAGACACGCGAATGTCTCCTAGGAGATCCCGGGTGCTGCAGACAGATGACGGAGCCTCCCCACACTCAGAATTCCAGAACACGACTGAGTGTGTGGGACTAATTTGGGGCCGACCTCCCCGCAGCTGCCTGGTGTCAAAGATGTCCCCTGGCAGGGGAAGTCCGCTAATTACCTCCCCTGTCCATGGGGAGGCACTAGATGCTACCTGCATTTCCAGCCAAACCCCCGCCTTTCCCCGGCAGCCCGCACTGGGAGGCACTCAGGGAAGATATGCGATGGGCTCCTAGGAGATCCCGGGTGCTGCAGACAGAAGACGGAACCTCCCCACACTCAGAATTCCGGAAAACGGCTGACTGTGTGGGGGAGGATTGGGGCCGACCTACACGAAGCTGCCTGGAGTCACAGGTGTTCCCTGGCAGGAGGAAGTCCGCTAATTACCTCCCCTGTCCAGGTGGAGGCACTAGATTCTACCTGCATTTCCAGCACAACCCCCTCATTCCCCGGCAGCCCGCACCGGGAGGCACTCTGGGAAGACACGCGAAAGGCTCCTAAGAGATCCCGGGTGCTGCAGACAGATGACGGAACCTTCCAAATCTCAGAATTCCGGAACATGGCTGACTGTGTGGGGGAGGTTTGCGGCCGCCCTCCACGCAGCTTCCTGGTGTCACAGGTGTTCCCTGGCAGGGGGAAGTCCGCTAATTACCTTCCCTGTCCAGGGGGAGGCACTAGTTGCTACCTGCATTTCCAACACTACCCCCTCATTCCCCTGCAGCCCGCACCGGGTGGGTCTCAGGGAAGATACGCGAAGGGCTCCTAGGAGATCCCGGTTGCTGCATAGAGATGACGGAACCTCCCCACACTCAGAATTCCGGAAAACGGCTGACTGTGTGGGGGAGGTTTGGGTCCGCCCACCACGAAGTTGCCTGGTGTCACAGTTGTTCCCTGGCAGGGGGAAGTCCGCTAACTACCTCCCGAGTCCAGGTGGAGGCACTAGATGCTACCTGAAATTCCAGCCCACCCCCCGCCGTTCACCGGCCGCCTGCACTGTGAGGGAATCGGGGAAGACACGCGAAGTGCTCCTAAGCGATCCCGGTTGCTGCAGACAGATGACGGAACCTCCCAACACTCAGAATTCCGGAACATGGCTGACTGTGTGGGGGAGGTTTGGGGCCGCCCTCCACGAAGCTGCCTGGTGTCACAGGTGTTCCCTGGCAGTGGGAAGTCCGCTAATTACCTCCCGAGTCCAGGGGGAGGCACTAGATGCTACCTGCATTTCCAGCCCATCCCCCACAATTTCCAGGCAGCCCGCAATGAAAGGCAAACGGGGAAGACACACGAAGGGCTCCTAGGTTATCCCGGGTGCTGCAGACAGAAGACGGAACCTCCCAACACTCAGAATTCCGGAACATGGCTGACTGTGTGGGGGAGGTTTGGGGCTGCCATCCACGCAGCTGCCTGGTGTCACAGGTGCTCCCAGGCAGGGGAAATTCCGCTAATTTCCTCTCCTGTCCAGGTGGAGGCACTAGATGCTACCAGCATTTCCAGCCCAAGCCCCGCCTTTTCCCGGCAGTCCGCACGGGGAGGGACTCGGGATAGACACGCGAAGGTCTCTTAGGAGATCCCGGGTGCTGCAGACAGAAGACGGAACCTCCCCACACTCAGAATTCCAGAACACGTCTGACTGTGTGGGGGAGTTTTGGGGCTGACCTCCACGCAGCTGCCTGGTGTCACAGGTGCTCCCAGGCAGGGGAAATTCCGCTAATTACCTCCCCTGTCCAGGTGGAGGCACTAGATGCTACCTAAATTTCCAGCACAACCCCCGCCTTTCCCCAGCAGCCAGCAATGGAAGGCACTCGGGGAAGACACGCGAAGGGCTCCTAGGTTATCCCGGGTGCTGCATAGAGATGACGGAACCTCCCCACATTGAGAATTCCAGAACACGGCTGAGTGTTTGGGTGAGATTTGGGGCTGCCCTCCACGCAGCTGCCTGGTGTCACAGGTGTTCCCTGGCAGGGGGAATTCCGCTAATTACCTCCCGAGTCCAGGGGGAGGCACTAGATGCTACCTGCATTTCCAGCCCAAACCCCACCTTTCCCCGGTAGCCCGCACAGGGTGGGATTCGTGGAAGACACGCGAAGGGCTCTTAGGAGATCCCGGGTGCTGAAGACATAAGACGGAATCTCCCAACACTCAGAATTCCGGAACACGGCTGACTGTGTGGGGGAGGTTTGGGGCCGCCTTCCACGCAGCTGCCTGGTGTCACAGGTGCTCCCACGCAGGGGAAATTCCGCTAATTTCCTCCCCTGTCTAGGTGGAGTCACTAGATGCTACCTGCATTTGCAGGCCAACCCCCGCCTTTTCCCGGCAGCCCGCACTGGGAGGGACTAGGGGAAGACACGCGAAATGCTCTTAGGAGATCCCGGGTGTTGTAGACAGAAGACGGAAGCTCCCCACACTCAGAATTCCGGAACACGGTTGAGTGTGTGGGGGATGTTTGGGGCCGACCTCCACGCAGCTGCCTGGTGTCACAGGTGCTCCCAGGAAGGGGAAAGTCCGCTAATTATCTCCCGAGTCCTGGGGGAGGCAATAGATTCTACCTGCATTTCCAACACAACCCCCGCCTTTCGCCGGCAGCCCGCAATATAAGGCACTCGGGGAAGACATGCGAAGGGCTCCTGAGAGATCCCGGGTGCTGCAGACAGAAGATGGAACCTCCCCACACTCAGAATTCCGAAACATGGCTGACTGTGTGGGGGAGGTTTGGGGCCGCCCTCCACGTAGCTGCCTGGTGTCACAGGTGTTCCCTGGCAGGGGGATGTCCGCTAATTACCTCCCCTGTCCAGGGGGAGGCCCTAGTTTCTCCCTGCATTTCCAACACAACCCACGAATTTCCCCGGCAGCCCGCACAGGGAGGGACTCTGGAAGACAAGCGAAGTGCTCCTAAGAGATCCCGGATGCTGCAGACAGATGACGGAACCTCCCCACACTCACAATTCCGGAACATGGCTGACTGTGTGGGGGAGTTTTGGGGCCGCCCCCCACGCAGCTGCCTGGTTTCTCAGGTGTTCCCTGGCAGGGGGAATTCCGCTAATTACCTCCACTGTCCAAGGGGAGGCACTAGTTGATACCTGCATTTCCAGCCCTACCCCCTCATTTCCCTGCAGCCCGCACCGGGAGGGCCTCGGGGAAGATACGCGAAGGGCTCCTAGGAGATCCCGGGTGCTGCAGACAGAAGACGGAACCTCCCCACACTCAGAATTCCGGAACATGGCTGACTGTGTGGGGGAGGTTTGGGGCCGCCCTCCACGCAGCTGCCTAATTTCACAGGTGTTCCCAGGCAGGGGAAAGTCCGCTAATTACATCCCGAGTCCAGGGGGAGGCACTAGATTCTACCTGCATTTCCAGCCCAACCATCGCTTTTCCCCGGCAGCCCGCACTTGGAAGCACACTGGGAAGACACGTGAACGGCTCCTAGGTTATCCCGGGTGCTGCATATAGATGACGGATGCTCCCCACATTCAGAATTCCGGAAAACGTCTGACTGTGTGGGGGAGGTTTGGGGCCGCCCTCTACGAATTTGCCTGGTGTCACAGGTGTTCCCTGGCAGGGGGAATTCCACTAACTAACTCCCCATTCCAGGAGGACGCACTTGATGCTACCTGCATTTCCAGCCCAACCCCCGCCTTTCCCCGGCAGCCCGCAATGTAAGGGAATCGGGGAAGACATGCGAAGGGCTCCTAGGCGATCCCGGGTTCTGCAGACAGAAGACGGAACCTCCCCACACTCAGAATTCCGGAACACGGCTGACTGTGTGGGTTAGGTTTGGGGCCGCCCTCCACGCATCTGCCTGGTGTCACAGGTTTTCCCAGGAAGGAGAAAGCCCGCTAATTACCTCCCCTGTCCAGTTGGAGGCACTAGATGCTACCTGTTTTTCCAACACAACCCACTCATTCCACTGCAGCCCGCACCGGGAGGGCCTCGGGGAAGATACGCGAAGGGCTCCTAGGAGTTCCCGGGTGCTGCAGACAGATGACGGAACCTCCCAACACTCAGAATTCCGGAACATGGCTGACTGTGTGGGGGAGGTTTGGGGCCGCCCTCCACGCAGCTGCCTGGTGTCTCAGGTGTTCCCTGGCAGGGGGAAGTCCGCTAATTACCTCCCGAGTCCAGGGGGAGGCACTAGTTGCTACCTGCATTTCCATGCCAACCCACTCATTCCCCTGCAGCCCGCACCGGGAGGGCCTCCGGGAAGTTACGTGAAGGACTCCTAGGAGATTCCGGTTGCTGCAGACAGAAGACGGAACCTCCCCACACTCAGAATTCCAGAACACGACTGACTGTGTGGGACAAATTTGGGGCCGCCCTCCCCGCAGCTGCCTGGTGTCAGAGTTGTCCCCTGACATTGGAAGTCCGCTAAATACCTCCCCTGTCCAGGGGGAGGCACTAGATGCTACCTGCATTTCCAGCCCAACCCTCGCCTTTCCCCGGCAGCCCGCACTTGGAAGCACACTGGGAAGACACGCGAACGGCTCCTAGGTTATCCCGGGTGCTGCATAGAGATGACGGATGCTCCCCATATTCAGAATTCCGGAAAACGTCTGACTGTGTGGGGGAGGTTTGGGGCCGCCCTCTTCGAATTTGCCTGGTGTCACAGGTGTTCCCTGGCAGGGGGAATTCCGCTAACTACCTCCCCTGTCCAGTTGGAGGCACTTGATGCTACCTGCATTTCCAGTCCAACCCCCACATTCCCCGGCAGCCCGCACTGTGAGGGAATCGGGGAAGACACGCGAAGTGCTCTTAGGCGATCCCGGGTTCTGCAGACAGAAGACGGAACCTCCCCACACTCAGAATTCCAGAACACGGCTGACTGTGTGGGGGATGTTTGGGTCCGCCCTCCACGCAGCTGCCTGGTGTCACAGGTGTTCCCTGGCAGGGGGAAGTCCGCTAATTACCTCCCGAGTCCAGGGGGAGGCACTAGATGCTACCTGCATTTCCAGCCCAACCCCAGCCTTTCCCCGGTAGCCGGCACTGGGAGGGACTCGGGGAAGACCCGCGAAGAGTTCTTAGGAGATCCGGGTGCTGCAGACAGAAGACGGAACCTCCCCACACTCAGAATTCCGGAACACGGCTGACTGTGTGGGGGAGATTTGGGGCCGCCCTCCACGCAGTTGCCTGGTGTCACAGGTGTTCCCTGGCAGGGGGAAGTCCGCTAAATACCTCCCTTGTCCAGGGGTGTCACTAGATGCTACCTGCATTTCCAGCCCAACACCCGCATTTCCCCGGCAGCCCGCACCGGGAGGGCCACGGGGAACATACGTGAAGGGCTCCTAGGAGTTCCCGGGTGCTGCAGACAGAAGCCGGAAACTCCCCAAACTCAGAATTCCGGAACACGGCTGACTGTGTGGGGTAGATTTGGGTCCGTCCTCCACGAAGCTGCATAATTTCACAGGTGTTCCCTGGCAGAGGGAAGTCTGCTAATTACCTCCCGTGTCCAGGGGGAGGCACTAGATGCTACCTGCTTTTCCAGCCCAACCCCCGCCATTCCCCGGCAGCCCGCACTTGGAGGGACTTGGGGAAGACCCGCGAAGAGCTCTTAGGAGATCAGGGGTGCTGCAGACAGAAGACGGAACCTCCCCACACTCAGAATCCCGGAACACGGCTGACTGTGTGGGGGAGGATAGGGGCCGACCTCCCCGAAGCTGCCTGGTGTCACAGGTGTTCCCTGGAAGAAGGAAGTCCGCTAATTACCTCCCCGGTCCAGGGGGAGACACTAGATGCTACCTGCATTTCCAGTACAACCCTCGCTTTTCGCCGGCACCCCGCAATGTAAGGCACTCGGGGAAGACACGCGAAGGACTCCTGAGAGATCCCGGGTGCTGCAGACAGATGACGGAACCTCCCAAAACTCAGAATTCCGGAACATGACTGACTGTGTGGGGGAGGTTTGCTGCCGCCCTCCACGCAGCTGCCTGGTGTCACACGTGTTCCCTGGCAGGGGGAATTCCGCTAATTACCTCTCCTGTCCTGGGGGAGGCACTAGATGCTACCTGCATTTCCACTCCATCCCCCACATTTCCCCAGCAGCCCGCAATGGAAAGCAAACGGGGAAGACACGCGAAGGTCTCCTAGGTTATCCCGGGTGCTGCAGACAGAAGACGGAACCTCCCAACACTCAGAAATCCGGAACATGGCTGACTGTGTGGAGGTGGTTTGGGGCCGCCAACCACGAAGCTGCCTGGTGTCACAGGTGTTCCCTGGCAGGGGGAATTCCGCTAATTACCTCCCGAGTCCAGGGGGAGGCACTAGATGCTTCCTGCCTTTCCAGCACAAACCCCGCCTTTCCCCGGTAGCCCACACAGGATGAGATTCGTGGAAGACACGAGAAGGGCTCTTAGGAGATCCCGGGTGCTGAAGACAGATGACGGAACCTCCCAACACTCAGAATTCCGGAACACGGCTGACTGTGTGGGGGAGGTTTGGGGCCGCCTTCCAGGCAGCTGCCTGGTGTCACAGGTGCTCCCAGGCAGGGCAAATTCCGCTAATTTCCTCCCCTGTCTAGGTGGAGGCACTAGATGCTACCTGCCTTTCCAGCCCAACCACCGCCTTTTCCCTGCAGCCCGCACTGGGAGGGATTAGGGGAAGACACGCGAAATGCTCTTAGGAGATCCCGGGTGCTGCAGACAGAAGACGGAAGCTCCCCACACTCAGAATTCCGGAACACGGCTGACTGTGTGGGGGATGTTTGGGGCCGACCTCCACGCAGCTGCCTGGTGTCACAGGTGCTCCCAGGAAGGGGAAAGTCCTCTAATTACCTATCCCGTCCAGGTGGAGACACTAGATGCTACTTGCATTTCCAGCACAACCCCCGCCTTTCCCCGGCAGCCATCAATGGAAGGCACTCGGGGAAGACACGGGAAGGGCTCCTAAGTTATCCCGGGGGCTGCATAGATATGACGGAACCTCCCCACATTCAGAATTCCGGAACACGGCTCACTGTGTGGGGGAGGTTTGGGGCCGCCCTCCACGCAGCTGCCTGGTGTCACAGGTGTTCCCTGGCAGGGGGAAGTCTGCAAATTACCTCCCGTGTCCAGTGGGAGGCACTAGATGTTACCTACATTTCCAGCCCAACCCCCACCTTTCCCCGCAGCCCGCAAATTAAGGCACTCGCGGAAGACACGGGAAAGGCTCCTATGCGATCCCGGGTGCTGCAGACAGAAGACGGAACCTCCCAAATCTCAGAATTCCGGAACATGGCTGACTGTGTGGGGGAGGTTTGCGGCCGCCCTCCACGCATCTTCCTGGTGTCACATTTGTTCCCAGGCAGGGGAAAGTCCGCTAATTACCTCCCATGTCCAGGTGGAGGCACTAGATTCTACCTGCATTTCCAGCACAACCCCCTCATTCCCCGGCAGCCCGCACCGGGAGGCACTCTGGGAAGACACGCGAAAGGCTCCTAAGAGATCCCGGGTGCTGCAGACAGATGACGGAACCTCCCAAATCTCAGAATTCCGGAACATGGCTGACTGTGTGGGGGAGTTTTGCGGCCGCCCTCCACGCAGCTTCCTGGTGTCACAGGTGTTCCCTGGCTGGGGGAAGTCCGCTAATTACCTTCCCTGTCCAGGGGGAGGCACTAGTTGCTACCTGCATTTCCAACACTACCCCCTCATTCCCCTGAAGCCCGCATCGGGTGGGTCTCGGGGAAGATACGCGAAGGGCTCCTAGGAGATCCCGGGTGCTGCATAGAGATGACGGAACCTCCCCACACTCAGAATTCCGGAAAACGGCTGACTGTGTGGGGGAGGTTTTGGGCCGCCCTCCACGAAGTTGCCTGGTGTCACAGTTGTTCCCTGGCAGGGGGAAGTCCGCTAACTACCTCCCGAGTCCAGGTGGAGGCACTAGATGCTACCTGAAATTCCAGCCCACCACCCGCCGTTCACCTGCCGCCTGCACTGTGAGGGAATCGGGGAAGACACGCGAAGTGCTCCTAGGCGATCCCGGTTGCTGCAGACAGATGACGGAACCTCCCAACACTCAGAATTCCGGAACATGGCTGACTGTGTGGGGGAGGTTTGGGGCCGCCCTCCACGAAGCTGCCTGGTTTCACAGGTGTTCCCTGGCAGTGGGAAGTCCGCTAATTTCCTCCCGAGTCCAGGGGGAGGCACTAGATGCTACCTGCATTTCCAGCCCATCCCCCACATTTTCCAGGCAGCCCGCAATGAAAGGCAAACGGGGAAGACACGCGAAGGGCTCCTAGGTTATCCCGGGTGCTGCAGACAGAAGACGGAACCTCCCAACACTCAGAATTCCGGAACATGGCTGACTGTGTGGGGGAGGTTTGGGGCCGCCATCCACGCAGCTGCCTGGTGTCACAGGTGCTCCCAGGCAGGGGAAATTCCGCTAATTTCCTCTCCTGTCCAGGTGGAGGCACTAGATGCTACCAGCATTTCCAGCCAAACCCCCTGCCTTTCCCCGGCAGCCCGCACTGGGAGGCACTCGGGGAAGTTATGCGATGGGCTCCTAGGAGATCCCGGGTGCTGCAGACAGAAGACGGAACCTCCCCACACTCAGAATTCCGGAACACGGCTGACTGCGTGCGGGATGATTGGGGCCGACTCCACGAAGCTGCTTGGTGTCACAGGTGTTCCCTGGCAGGAGGAAGTCCGCTAATTACCTCCCCTGTCCAGGGGGAGACACTAGATGCTACCTGCATTTCCAGCACAACCCCCGCCTTTCCCCGGGAGCCAGCAATGGAAGGCACTAGGGGAAGACACGGGAAGGGCTTCCAGGTTATCCCGGGTGCTGCATAGAGATGACGGAACCTCCATACATTCAGAATTCCGGAACACGTCTGACTGTGTGTGGGAGGTTTGGGGCCGCCCTCCACGCAGCTGCCTGGTGTCACAGGTGTTCCCTGGCAGGGGGAAATCTGCAAATTACCTCCCGTGTCCAGGGGGAGGCACTAGATGCTACCTGCATTTCCAGCCCAACCCCCACCTTTCCCCGGCAGCCCGCAAATTAAGGCAATCGGGGAAGACACGGGAATGGCTCCTAGGTTATCCCGGGTGCTGCATAGAGATGACGGATCCTCCCCACACTCAGAATTCCAGAACACGACTGACTGTGTGGGACAAATTTGGGGCCGACATCCCCGCAGCTGCCTGGTGTCACAGGTGTCCCCTGGCAGGGGAAGTCCACTAATTACCTCCCCTGTCCATGGGGAGGCACTAGATGCTACCTGCATTTCCAGCCAAACCCCCGCCTTTCGCCGGCAGCCCGCAATGTAAGCCACTCGGGGAAGACACGCGAAGGGCTCCTAGGAGATCCCGGGTGCTGCAGAGAGATGACGGAACCTCCCAACACTCAGAATACCGGAACATGGCTGACTGTGTGGAGGAGGTTTGGTGCCGCCCTCCACGCATCTGCCTGGTGTCACAGGTGTTCCCAGGCAGGGGAAAGTCCGCTAATTACCTCCCCTGTCCAGGTGGAGGCACTAGATTCTACCTGCATTTCCAGCACAACCCCCTCATTCCCCGGCAGCCCGCACCGGGAGGCACTCTGGGAAGACACGCGAAGGGCTCCTAAGAGATCCCTGGTGCTGCAGACTGATGACGGAACCTCCTAAACTCAGAATTCCGGAACATGGCTGACTGTGTGGGGGAGGTTTGCTGCCGAACTCCACGCAGCTGCCTGGTGTCACAGGTGTTCCCTGGCAGGGGGAAGTCCGCTAATTAACTTCCCTGTCCAGGGGGAGGCACTAGTTGCTACCTGCATTTCCAACCCTACCCCCTCATACCCCTGCAGCCCGCACAGGGAGGGCCTCGGGCAAGATACGCGAATTGCTCCTAGGAGATCCCGGGTGCTTCAGACAGAAAACGGAACCTCCCAACACTCAGAATTCCGGAACACGGCTGACTGTGTTGGGGAGATTTGGGGCCGCCCTCCACGCAGCTGCCTGGTGTCACAGGTGTTCCCTGGCAGGGGGAAGTCCGCTAATTACCTCCCGAGTCCAGGGGGAGGCACTAGATGCTACCTGCATTTCCAGGCCAACCCCCGCCTTTCCCCTGCAACCCGCACAGGGAGGGACTCGGGGAAGACACGCGAATGGCTCCTAGGAGATCCCGAGTGCTGCAGAGAGATGACGGAACCTCCCCACACTCAGAATTCCAAAACACGACTGATGGTGTGGGACAAATTTGGGCCGCCCTCCCCGTAGATGCCTGGTGTCACATGTGTCCCCTGGCAGGGGAAGTCCGCTAATTACCTCCCCTGTCCAGGGGGAAGCACTAGATGCTACCTGCATTTCCAGCACATGCCCCACATTTTCCGAGCAGCCCGCAATGGAAGGCAATCGTGGAAGACACGCGAAGGGCTCCTAGGGTATCCCGGGTGCTGCATAGAGATGACGGAACCTCCCCACACTCAGAATTCCGGAAAACGGCTGACTGTGTGGGGGAGGTTTGGGGCCGCCCTCCACGCAGCTGCCTGGTGTCACAGGTGATCCCTGGCAGGGGAAATTCCGCTAAAAACCTCCCCTGTCCAGGGGAATCTCTAGATGCTACCTGCATTTCCAGCACATCCCCCGCATTTCCCCGGCAGCCCGCACTGGGAGGGACTCGGGGAAGACACGCGAAGAGCTCTTAGGAGATCCCGGGTGCTGCAGACAGAAGACGGATCCTCCCCACACTCAGAATTCCGGAACACGACTGACTGTGTGGGGGAGGTTTGAGGCCGCCCTCCACGCAGCTGCATGGTGTAACAGGTGTTCCCTGGCAGGGGGAATTCCGCTAATTACCTACCCTTTCCAGGTGGAGGCACTAGATGCTACCAGCATTTCCAGCGCAACCCCCTCATTCCCGAGCAGCCCGCACCGGGAGGCACTCGGGGAAGATATGCGATGGGCTCCTAGGAGATCCCGGGTGCTGCAGACGGAAGACGGAACCTCCCCACACTCAGAATTCCGGAACACGTCTGACTGTGTGGGGGAGTTTTGGGGCCGCACTCAACGCAGCTGCCTGGTGTCACACGGGTTCCCTGGCAGTGGATATCCGTTAATTACCTCCCCTGTCCAGGGGGAGGCCCTAGATGCTACCTGCATTTCCAGCCCATCCCCAGCATTTCACCAGCAGCCCGCAATGGAAGGCAATCGGGGAAGACACGCGAATGGCTCCTAGTTTATCTCGGGTGCTGCATAGAGATGACGGAACCTCCCCACCCTCAGAATTCCGAAAACGACTGACTGTGTGGGGGAGGTTTGGGGCCGCCCTCCACGCAGCTGCCTGGTGTCACAGGTGTTCCCTGGCATGGGGAATTCCGCTAAATACCTCCCCTGTCCAGGGGGAGGCACTAGATGCTACCTGCATTTCCAGCCCAACCCCCTCACTCCCCGGCAGCCCGCACTGGGTGGGATTCGGGGAAGACACGCGAAGGGCTCCTAGGCGATCCCATTTGCTGCAGACAGAAGACGGAACCTCCCCACACTCAGAATACCGGAACATGGCTGACTGTGTGGGGGAGGTTTGGGGCCGCCCTCCACGAAGCTGCCTGGTGTCACAGGTGTTCCCATACAGGGGAAAGTCCGCTAATTACCTCCCCTGTCCAGGTGGAGGTACTAGATGCTACCTGCATTTCCAGCCCAACGCCCTCATTCCCCGGCAGCCCCCACCGGGAGGCACACTGGGAAGACACGCGAAGGGCTCTTGGAGATCCCGGATGCTGCAGACAGATGACGGAACCTCCCAACACTTAGAATTCCGGAACATGGCTGACTGTGTGGGGGAGGTTTGGGGCCGCACTCCACGCAGCTGCCTAGTGTCACAGGTGTTCCCAGGCAGGAGAAATTCCGCTAATTACCTCCCCTGTCCAGGTGGAGGCACTAGATGCTACCTGCATTTCCAGCCCAACCCCCTCACTCCCCGGCAGCCCGCACTGGGTGGGACTCGGGGAAGACACGCGAAGGGGTCCTAGGAGATCCGGGTGCTGCAGACAGAAGACGGAACCTCCCCACACTCAGAATTCCGTCACACGGCTGACTGTGTGAGGGAGGTTTGGGGCCGCCCTCCCCGCAGCTGCCTAATTTCACAGGTGTTCCCTAGCAGGGGGAAGTCCGTTAATTACCTCCCGAATCCAGGGGGAGGCACTAGATGCTACCTGCATTTCCAGCCCAACCCCCGCCATTCACCAGCAGCCCGCACTGGGAGGGACTCGGGGAAGACACGCGAATTGCTCCTAGGAGATCCCTGGTGCTGCAGACAGATGACGGAACCTCCCCACACTCAGAATTCCAGAACACGACTGACTGTGTGGGACAAAATTGGGGCCGCCCTCCCCGCAGCTGCCTGGTGTCACAGGTGTCCCCTGGCAGGGGGAAGTCCGCTAATTACCTCCCCTGTCCAGGGGGAGGCACCAGATGCTACCTGCATTTCCAGCCCAACCCCCGCCTTTCCCCGGCAGCCCGCACTTGGAGGCACACTGGGAAGACTCGCGAAGGGCTCCTAGGTTATCCCGGGTGCTGCATAGAGATGACGGATGCTCCCCACATTCAGAATTCCGGAAAACGGCTGACTGTGTGAGGGAGGTTTGGGGCCGCCCTCTACGAAGTTTCCTGGTGACACAGGTGTTCCCTGTCAGGGGGAATTCCGCTAAATACCTCCCCTGTCCAGGGGGAGGCACTTGATGCTACCTGCATTTCCAGCCCAACCCCCGCCTTTCTCCGGCAGCCCGCACTGTGAGGGAATCGGGGAAGACACGCAAAGGGCTCCTAGGCGATCCCGGGTTCTGCAGACAGAAGACGGAACCTACCCACACTCAGAATTCCGGAACACGGCTGACTGTGTGGGGGAGTTTTGGGGCCGCACTCAACGCAGCTGCCTGGTGTCACACGGGTTCCCTGGCAGTGGGAATTCCGTTAATTACCTCCCCTGTCCAGGGGGAGGCACTAGATGCTACCTGCATTTCCAGCCCATCCCCAGCATTTCACCAGCTGCCCGCAATGGAAGGCAATCGGGGAAGACACGCGAATGGCTCCTATTTTATCTCGGGTGCTGCATAGAGATGACGGAACCTCCCCACACTCAGAATTCCGAAAACGACTGACTGTGTGGGGGAGGTTTGGGGCCGCCCTCCACGCAGCTGCCTGGTGTCACAGGTGTTCCCTGGCATGGGGAATTCCGCTAAATACCTCCCCTGTCCAGGGGGAGGCACTAGATGCTACCTGCATTTCCAGCCCAACCCCCTCACTCCCTGGCAGCCCGCACTGGGTGGGACTCGGGGAAGACACGCGAAGGGCTCCTAGGCGATCCCATTTGCTGCAGACAGAAGACGGAACCTCCCCACACTCAGAATACCGGAACATGCCTGACTGTGTGGGGGAGGTTTGGGGCCGCCCTCCACGCAGCTGCCTGGTGTCACAGGTGTTCCCATACAGGGGAAAGTCCGCTAATTACCTCCCCTGTCCAAGTGGAGGTACTAGATGCTACCTGCATTTCCAGCCCAACGCCCTCATTCCCCGGCAGCCCCCACCGGGAGGCACACTGGGAAGACACGCGAAGGGCTCCTTGGAGATCCCGGATGCTGCAGACAGATGACGGAACCTCCCAACACTTAGAATTCCGGAACATGGCTGACTGTGTGGGGGAGGTTTGGGGCCGCACTCCACGCAGCTGCCTAGTGTCACAGGTGTTCCCAGGCAGGAGAAATTCCGCTAATTACCTCCCCTGTCCAGGTGGAGGCACTAGATGCTACCAGCATTTCCAGCGCAACCCCCTCATTCCCGAGCAGCCCGCACCGGGAGGCACTCGGGGAAGATATGCGATGGGCTCCTAGGAGATCCCGGGTGCTGCAGACGGAAGACGGAACCTCCCCACACTCAGAATTCCGGAACACGGCTGACTGTGTGGGGGAATTTTGGGGCCGCACTCAACGCAGCTGCCTGGTGTCACACGGGTTCCCTGGCAGTGGGAATTCCGTTAATTACCTCCCCTGTCCAGGGGGAGGCCCTAGATGCTACCTGCATTTCCAGCCCATCCCCAGCATTTCACCAGCAGCCCGCAATGGAAGGCAATCGGGGAAGACACGCGAATGGCTCCTAGTTTATCTCGGGTGCTGCATAGAGATGACGGAACCTCCCCACCCTCAGAATTCCGAAAACGACTGACTGTGTGGGGGAGGTTTGGGGCCGCCCTCCACGCAGCTGCCTGGTGTCACAGGTGTTCCCTGGCATTGGGAATTCCGCTAAATACCTCCCCTGTCCAGGGGGAGGCACTAGATGCTACCTGCATTTCCAGCCCAACCCCCTCACTCCCCGGCAGCCCGCACTGGGTGGGACTCGGGGAAGACACGCGAAGGGCTCCTAGGCGATCCCATTTGCTGCAGACAGAAGACGGAACCTCCCCACACTCAGAATACCGGAACATGGCTGACTGTGTGGGGGAGGTTTGGGGCCGCCCTCCACGAAGCTGCCTGGTTTCACAGGTGTTCCCATACAGGGGAAAGTCCGCTAATTACCTCCCCTGTCCAGGTGGAGGCACTAGATGCTACCTGCATTTCCAGCCCAACGCCCTCATTCCCCGGCAGCCCCCAACGGGAGGCACACTGGGAAGACACGCGAAGGGCTCCTTGGAGATCCCGGATGCTGCAGACAGATGACGGAACCTCCCAACACTTAGAATTCCGGAACATGGCTGAGTGTGTGGGGGAGGTTTGGGGCCGCACTCCACGCAGCTGCCTAGTGTCACAGGTGTTCCCAGGCAGGAGAAATTCCGCTAATTACCTCCCCTGTCCAGGTGGAGGCACTAGATGCTACCTGCATTTCCAGCCCAACCCCTTCACTCCCCGGCAGCCCGCACTGGGTGGGACTCGGGGAAGACACACGAAGGGGTCCTAGGAGATCCCGGGTGCTGCAGACAGAAGACGGAACCTCCCCACACTCAGAATTCCGTCACACGGCTGACTGTGTGGGGGAGGTTTGGGGCCGCCCTCCCCGCAGCTGCCTAATTTCACAGGTGTTCCCTAGCAGGGTGAAGTCCGTTAATTACCTCCCGAATCCAGGGGAGGCACTAGATGCTACCTGCATTTCCAGCCCAACCCCCGCCATTCACCAGCAGCCCGCACTGGGAGATACTCGGGGAAGACACGCGAAGTGCTCCTAGGAGATCCCGGGTGCTGCAGACAGATGACGGAACCTCCCCACACTCAGAATTCCAGAACACGACTGACTGTGTGGGACAAATTTGGGGCCGCCCTCCCCGCAGCTGCCTGGTGTCACAGGTGTCCCCTGGCAGGGGGAAGTCCGCTAATTACCTCCCCTGTCCAGGGGGAGGCACCAGATGCTACCTGCATTTCCAGCCCAACCCCCGCCTTTCCCCGGCAGCCCGCACTTGGAGGCACACTGGGAAGACTCGCGAAGGGCTCCTAGGTTATCCCGGGTGCTGCATAGAGATGACGGATGCTCCCCACATTCAGAATTCCGGAAAACGGCTGACTTTGTGAGGGAGGTTTGGGGCCGCCCTCTACGAAGTTTCCTGGTGACACAGGTGTTCCCTGTCAGGGGGAATTCCGCTAAATACCTCCCCTGTCCAGGGGGAGGCACTTGATGCTACCTGCATTTCCAGCCCAACCCCCGCCTTTCCCCGGCAGCCCGCACTGTGAGGGAATAGGGGAAGACACGCAAAGGGCTCCTAGGCGATCCCGGTTTCTGCAGACCGAAGACGGAACCTCCCCACATCAGAATTCCGGAACACGTCTGACTGTGTGGGGGAGGTTTGAGGCCGCAATCCACGCAGCTGCCTGGTGTAACAGGTGTTCCCTGGAAGGGGGAAGTCCGCTAATTACCTCCCCTGTCCAGGGGGAGGCACTAGATTCTACCAGCAATTCCAGCCCAACCCCCTCATTCCCCGGGCAGGCCGCACCGGTAGGCACTCGGGGAAGACAAGCAAAGTGCTCCTAGGAGATCCCGGGTGCTGCAGACAGAAGACGGAACCTCCCCACACTCAGAATTCCAGAATAAGGCTGACTGTCGGGGAGTTTATGGGCCGTTCGCCACGTAGCTGCCTGGTTTCACAGGTGTTCCCAGGCAGGGGAAAGTCCGCTAATTACCTCCCGAGTCCAGGGGGAGGCCCTAGATGCTACCTGCATTTCCAGCCCATCCCCAGCATTTCACCAGCAGCCCGCAATGGAAGGCAATCGGGGAAGACACGCGAATGGCTCCTAGTTTATCTCGGGTGCTGCATAGAGATGACGGAACCTCCCCACCCTCAGAATTCCGAAAACGACTGACTGTGTGGGGGAGGTTTGGGGCCGCCCTCCACGCAGCTGCCTGGTGTCACAGGTGTTCCCTGGCATTGGGAATTCCGCTAAATACCTCCCCTGTCCAGGGGGAGGCACTAGATGCTACCTGCATTTCCAGCCCAACCCCCTCACTCCCCGGCAGCCCGCACTGGGTGGGACTCGGGGAAGACACGCGAAGGGCTCCTAGGCGATCCCATTTGCTGCAGACAGAAGACGGAACCTCCCCACACTCAGAATACCGGAACATGGCTGACTGTGTGGGGAGGTTTGGGGCCGCCCTCCACGAAGCTGCCTGGTTTCACAGGTGTTCCCATACAGGGGAAAGTCCGCTAATTCCTCCCTTGTCCAGGTGGAGGCACTAGATGCTACCTGCATTTCCAGCCCAACGCCCTCATTCCCCGGCAGCCCCCAACGGGAGGCACACTGGGAAGACACGCGAAGGGCTCCTTGAGATCCCGGATGCTGCAGACAGATGACGGAACCTCCCACACTTAGAATTCCGGAACATGGCTGAGTGTGTGGGGGAGGTTTGGGGCCGCACTCCACGCAGCTGCCTAGTTTCACAGGTGTTCCCAGGCAGGAGAAATTCCGCTAATTACCTCCCCTGTCCAGGTGGAGGCACTAGATGCTACCTGCATTTCCAGCCCAACCCCTTCACTCCCCGGCAGCCCGCACTGGGTGGGACTCGGGGAAGACACACGAAGGGGTCCTAGGAGATCCCGGGTGCTGCAGACAGAAGACGGAACCTCCCCACACTCAGAATTCCGTCACACGGCTGACTGTGTGGGGGAGGTTTGGGGCCGCCCTCCCCGCAGCTGCCTAATTTCACAGGTGTTCCCTAGCAGGGTGAAGTCCGTTAATTACCTCCCGAATCCAGGGGGAGGCACTAGATGCTACCTGCATTTCCAGCCCAACCCCCGCCATTCACCAGCAGCCCGCACTGGGAGATACTCGGGGAAGACA
This sequence comes from Camelus ferus, assembly GCF_009834535.1. Lineage (NCBI taxonomy): Eukaryota > Metazoa > Chordata > Mammalia > Artiodactyla > Camelidae > Camelus > Camelus ferus. The sequence continues at coordinate 51,255 of NW_022587738.1, forward strand.
CGCGAAGTGCTCCTAGGAGATCCCGGGTGCTGCAGACAGATGACGGAACCTCCCCACACTCAGAATTCCAGAACACGACTGACTGTGTGGGACAAATTTGGGGCCGCCCTCCCCGCAGCTGCCTGGTGTCACAGGTGTCCCCTGGCAGGGGGAAGTCCGCTAATTACCTCCCCTGTCCAGGGGGAGGCACCAGATGCTACCTGCATTTCCAGCCCAACCCCCGCCTTTCCCCGGCAGCCCGCACTTGGAGGCACACTGGGAAGACTCGCGAAGGGCTCCTAGGTTATCCCGGGTGCTGCATAGAGATGACGGATGCTCCCCACATTCAGAATTCCGGAAAACGGCTGACTTTGTGAGGGAGGTTTGGGGCCGCCCTCTACGAAGTTTCCTGGTGACACAGGTGTTCCCTGTCAGGGGGAATTCCGCTAAATACCTCCCCTGTCCAGGGGGAGGCACTTGATGCTACCTGCATTTCCAGCCCAACCCCCGCCTTTCCCCGGCAGCCCGCACTGTGAGGGAATAGGGGAAGACACGCAAAGGGCTCCTAGGCGATCCCGGTTTCTGCAGACCGAAGACGGAACCTCCCCACATCAGAATTCCGGAACACGTCTGACTGTGTGGGGGAGGTTTGAGGCCGCAATCCACGCAGCTGCCTGGTGTAACAGGTGTTCCCTGGAAGGGGGAAGTCCGCTAATTACCTCCCCTGTCCAGGGGGAGGCACTAGATTCTACCAGCAATTCCAGCCCAACCCCCTCATTCCCGGGCAGGCCGCACCGGTAGGCACTCGGGGAAGACAAGCAAAGTGCTCCTAGGAGATCCCGGGTGCTGCAGACAGAAGACGGAACCTCCCCACACTCAGAATTCCAGAATAAGGCTGACTGTCGGGGAGTTTATGGGCCGTTCGCCACGTAGCTGCCTGGTTTCACAGGTGTTCCCAGGCAGGGGAAAGTCCGCTAATTACCTCCCGAGTCCAGGGGGAGGCACTAGATGCTACCTGCATTTCCAGCCCAACCCCCGCATTTCCCCGGCAGCCCGCACTGGGAGGCACTCGGGGAAGACACGCGAAGGGCTCCTAAGAGATCCCGGGTGCTGCATACAGATGACGGAACCTCCCCACAATCAGAATTCCGGAACACGACTGACTGTGTGGGGGAGGTTAGAGGCCGCCCTCCACGCAGCTGCATGGTGTAACAGGTGTTCCCTGGCAGGGGGAATTCCGCTAATTACCTACCCTGTCCAGGTGGAGGCACTAGATGCTACCAGCATTTCCAGCGCAACCCCTTCATTCCCGAGGAGCACGCACCGGGAGGCACTCGGGGAAGATATGCAATGGGCTCCTAGGAGATCCCGGGTGCTGCAGACGGAAGACGGAACCTCCCCACACTCAGAATTCCGGAACACGGCTGACTGTGTGGGGGAGTTTTGGGGCCGCACTCAACGCAGCTGCCTGGTGTCACACGGGTTCCCTGGCAGTGGGAATTCCGTTAATTACCTCCCCTGTCCAGGGGGAGGCACTAGATGCTACCTGCATTTCCAGCCCATCCCCAGCATTTCACCAGCAGCCCGCAATGGAAGGCAATCTGGGAAGACACGCGAATGGCTCCTAGTTTATCTCGGGTGCTGCATAGAGATGACGGAACCTCCCCACCCTCAGAATTCCGAAAACGACTGACTGTGTGGGGGAGGTTTGGGGCCGCCCTCCACGCAGCTGACTGGTGTCACAGGTGTTCCCTGGCATTGGGAATTCCGCTAAATACCTCCCCTGTCCAGGGGGAGGCACTAGATGCTACCTGCATTTCCAGCCCAACCCCCTCACTCCCCGGCAGCCCGCACTGGGTGGGACTCGGGGAAGACACGCGAAGGGCTCCTAGGCGATCCCATTTGCTACAGACAGAAGACGGAACCTCCCCACACTCAGAATACCGGAACATGGCTGACTGTGTGGGGGAGGTTTGGGGCCGCCCTCCACGCAGCTGCCTGGTGTCACAGGTGTTCCCATACAGGGGAAAGTCCGCTAATTACCTCCCCTGTCCAGGTGGAGGCACTAGATGCTACCTGCATTTCCAGCCCAACGCCCTCATTCCCCGGCAGCCCCCACCCGGAGGCACACTGGGAAGACACGCGAAGGGCTCCTTGGAGATCCCGGATGCTGCAGACAGATGACGGAACCTCCCAACACTTAGAATTCCGGAACATGGCTGACTGTGTGGGGGAGGTTTGGGGCCGCACTCCACGCAGCTGTCTAGTGTCACACGTGTTCCCAGGCAGGAGAAATTCCGCTAATTACCTCCCCTGTCCAGGTGGAGGCACTAGATGCTACCTGCATTTCCAGCCCAATCCCCTCACTCCCCGGCAGCCCGCACTGGGTGGGACTCGGGGAAGACACGCGAAGGGGTCCTAGGAGATCCCGGGTGCTGCAGACAGAAGACGGAACCTCCCCACACTCAGAATTCCGTCACACGGCTGACTGTGTGGGGGAGGTTTGGGGCCGCCCTCCCCGCAGCTGCCTAATTTCACAGGTGTTCCCTAGCAGGGGGAAGTCCGTTAATTACCTCCCGAATCCAGGGGGAGGCACTAGATGCTACCTGCATTTCCAGCCCAACCCCCGCCATTCACCAGCAGCCGGCACTTCGAGGGACTCGGGGAAGACACGCGAAGTGCTCCTAGGAGATCCCGGGTGCTGCAGACAGATGACGGAACCTCCCCACACTCAGAATTCCAGAACACGACTGACTGTGTGGGACAAATTTGGGGCCGCCCTCCCCGCAGCTGCCTGGTGTCACAGGTGTCCCCTAGCAGGGGGAAGTCCGCTAATTACCTCCCCTGTCCAGGGGGAGGCACCAGATGCTACCTGCATTTCCAGCCCAACCCCCGCCTTTCCCCGGCAGCCCGCACTTGGAGGCACACTGGGAAGACTCGCGAAGGGCTCCTAGGTTATCCCGGGTGCTGCATAGAGATGACGGATGCTCCCCACATTCAGAATTCCGGAAAACGGCTGACTGTGTGAGGGAGGTTTGGGGCCGCCTTCTACGAAGTTTCCTGGAGACACAGGTGTTCCCTGTCAGGGGGAATTCCGCTAAATACCTCCCCTGTCCAGGGGGAGGCACTTGATGCTACCTGCATTTCCAGCCCAACCCCCGCCTTTCCCCGGCAGCCCGCACTGTGAGGGAATCGGGGAAGACACGCAAAGGGCTCCTAGGCGATCCCGGGTTCTGCAGACCGAAGACGGAACCTCCCCACACTCAGAATTCCGGAACACGTCTGACTGTGTGGGGGAGGTTTGAGGCCACAATCCACGCAGCTGCCTGGTGTAACAGGTGTTCCCTGGAAGGGGGAAGTCCGCTAATTACCTCCCCTGTCCAGGGGGAGGCACTAGTTTCTACCAGCAATTCCAGCCCAATCCCCTCATTCCCGGGCAGCCCACACCGGGAGGCACTCGGGGAAGACAAGCAAAGTGCTCCTAGGAGATCCCGGGTGCTGCAGACAGAAGACGGAACCTCCCCACACTCAGAATTCCGGAATAAGGCTGACTGTCGGGGAGTTTAGGGGCCGTTCGCCACGTAGCTGCCTGGTTTCACAGGTGTTCCCAGGCAGGGGAAAGTCCGCTAATTACCTCCCGAGTCCAGGGGGAGGCACTAGATGCTACCTGAATTTCCAGCCCAACCCCCGCATTTCCCCGGCAGCCTGCACTGTGAGGCATTCGGGGAAGATATGCGATGGGCTCCTAGGAGATCCCGGGTGCTGCAGACGGAAGACGGAACCTCCCCATACTCAGAATTCCGGAACACGGCTGACTGTGTGGGGGAGGTTTGGAGCCGCACTCAACGCAGCTGCCTGGTGTCACACGTGTTCCCTGGCAGTGGGAATTCCGTTAATTACCGCCCCTGTCCAGGGGGAGGCACTAGATGCTACCTGCATTTCCAGCCCATCCCCCGCATTTCCCCAGCAGCCCGCAATGGAAAGCAATCGGGGAAGACACGCGAATGGCTCCTAGGTTATCTCGGGTGCTGCATAGAGATGACGGAACCTCTCCAACCTCAGAATTCCGGAAAATGGCTGACAGTGTCGGGGAGGTTTGGGGCCGCTCTCCACGCAGTTGCCTGGTGTCACAGGTGTTTCCTGGCATGGGGAAGTCGGCTAAATCCTCCCCTGTCCAGGGGGAGTCACTAGAATCTACCTGCATTTCCAGCCCAACCCCGGCATTTCCCCGGCAGCCCGCACTGGGAGGGAATCGGGGAAGACAACCGAAGGGATCCTAGGCGATCCCATTTGCTGCAGACAGAAGACGGAACCTCCCCACACTCAGAATTCCGGAACATGGCTGACTGTGTGGGGGAGGTTTGGGGCCGCCCTCCACGCAGCTGCCTGGTGTCACAGGTGTTCCCTGGCAGGGGAAAGTCCGCTAAATACCTCCCCTGTCCAGGTGGAGGCCCTAGATTCTCCCTGCATTTCCAAAACAACCCCCGCATTTCCCCGGCAGCCCGCACAGGGAGGGAATCGGGAAGACACGCGAAGGGCTCCTAGGAGATCCCGGGTGCTGCAGACAGAAGACGGAACCTCTCCACACTCAGAATTCCGGAACACGGCTGACTGTGTGGGGGAGGATTGGTGCCGCCCTCCACGCAGCTGCCTATATTCACAGGTGTTCCTTGGCAGGGGGAATTCCGCTAATTACCTCCCCTGTCCAGGTGGAGGCACTAGATTCTACTTGCCTTTCCAGCCCAACCCCCTCATTCCCCAGCAGCCCAAACAGGGAGGGACTCTGGGAAGACACGGGAAGGGCTCCTAGGAGATCCCGGGTGCTGCAGACAGATGACGGAACCTCCCAACACTCAGAATACCGGAACATGGCTGACTGTGTGGGGGAGGAATGGGGCCGCCCTCCACGCAGCTGCCTGGTGTCACAGGTGTTCCCTGGCAGGGCGAATTTCGCTAATTACCTCCCCTGTCCAGGGGGAGGCACTAGATGCTACCTGCATTTCCAGCCCAACCCCCGCCTTTCCCCTGCAGCCCGCACTGGGAGGGACTCGGGGAAGACACGCGAAGGGCTCATAGGAGATCCCGGGTGCTGCAGACAGATGACGGAGCCTCCCCACACTCAGAATTCCAGAACACGACTGACTGTTTGTGACAAATTTGGGGCCGCCCTCCCCGCAGCTGCCTGGTGTCACAGGAGTCCCCTGGCATGGGAAGTCCGCTAATTACCTCCGCTGTCCAGGGGGAGGCACTAGATGCTACCTGCATTTCCAGCCCAACCCTCGCTTTCCCCGGCAGCCCGCACTTGGAAGCACACTGGGAAGACACGCGAAGGGCTCCTAGGTTATCCTGGGTGCTGCATAGAAATGACGGATGCTCCCCACATTCAGAATTCCGGAAAACGTCTGACTGTGTGGGGGAGGTTTGGGGCCGCCCTCTACGAATTTGCCTGGTGTCACAGGTGTTCCCTGGCAGGGGGAATTCCGCTAACTAACTCCCCGGTCCAGGGGGAGGCACTTGATGCTACCTGCATTTCCAGCCCAACCCCCGCCTTTCCCCGGCAGCCCGCAATTTGAGGGAATCGGGGAAGACACGCGAAGGACTCCTAGGCGATCCCGGGTTCTGCAGACAGAAGACGGAACCTCCCCACACTCAGAATTCCGGAACATGGCTGACTGTGTGGGTTAGATTTGGGGCCGCCCTCCACGCATCTGCCTGGTGTCACAGGTTTTCCCAGGCAGGAGATAGTCCGCTAATTACCTCCCCTGTCCAGTTGGAGTCAGTAGATGCTACCTGCTTTTCCAGCACAATCCCCTCATTCCACTGCAGCCCGCACCGGGGGGGCATCGGGGAAGACACGCGAAGGGCTCCTAGGAGATCCCGGGTGCTGCAGACAGAAGACGGAACCTCCTCACACTCAGAATTCCGGAACACGGCTGACTGTGTTGGGGAGATTTGGGGCCGATCTCCACGCAGCTGCCTAATTTCACAGGTGTTCCCATGCAGGGGAAAGTCCGCTAATTACATCCCGATTCCAGGGGGAGGCACTAGATGCTACCTGCATTTCCAGCCCAACCATCGCCTTTCCCCTGCAGTCCGCAATGGGAGGGACTCGGGGAAGACACGCGAAGGGCTCCTAGGAGATCCCGGGTGCTGCAGACAGATGACGGAACCTCCCCACACTCAGAATTCCAGAACACGACTGACTGTGTGGGACAAATTTGGGGCCGCCCTCCCCGCAGCTGCCTGGGGTCACAGTTGTCCCCTGGCATTGGAAGTCCGCTAATTACCTCCCCTGTCCGGGGGGAGGCACTAGATGCTACCTGCATTTCCAGCCCAACCCTCGCCTTTCCCCGGCAGCCCGCACTTGGAAGCACACTGGGAAAACACGCGAAGGGCTCCTAGGTTATCCCGGGTGCTGCATATAGATGACGGATGCTCCCCACATTCAGAATTCCGGAAAAAGTCTGACTGTGTGGGGGAGGTTTGGGGCCGATCTCTACGAATTTGCCTGGTGTCAAAGGTGTTCCCTGGCAGGGGGAATTCCGCTAACTTACTCCCCTGTCCAGGAGGACGCACTTGATGCTACCTGCATTTCCAGCCCAACCCCCTCCTTTCCCCGGCAGCCCGCAATGTGAGGGAATCGGGGAAGACACGCGAAGGGCTCCTAGGCGATCCCGGGTTCTGCAGACAGAAGACGGAACCTCCCCACACTCAGAATTCCGGAACACGGCTGACTGTGTGGGTTAGGTTTGGTGCCGCCCTCCACGCATCTGCCTGGTGTCACAGGTTTTCCCAGGCAGGAGAAAGTCCGCTAATTACCTCCCCTGTCCAGTTGGAGGCACTAGATGCTACCTGCTTTTCCAACACAACCCCCTCATTCCACTGCAGCCCGCACCGGGAGGGCCTCGGGGAAGATACGCGAAGGGCTCCTAGGAGATCCCGGGTGCTGCAGACAGAAGACGGAACCTCCCCACACTCAGAATTCCGGAACATGGCTGACTGTGTGGGGGAGGTTTGGGGCCGCCCTCCACGCAGCTGCCTGGTGTCTCAGGTGTTCCCTGGCAGGGGGATGTCCGCTAATTACCTCCCCTGTCCAAGGGGAGGCACTAGTTGCTACCTACATTTCCAGGCCAACCCCCTCATTCCCCTGCAGCCCGCACCGGGAGGGCCTCCAGGAAGCTACGTGAAGGACACCTAGGAGATTCCGGTTGCTGCAGACAGAAGACGGAACCTCCCCACACTCAGAATTCCGGAACACGGCTGACTGTGTTGGGGAGGTTTGGGGCCGCCCTCCACGCAGCTGCCTGGATTCACAGGTGTTCCCTTGCAGGGGGAAGTCCGTTACTAACCTCCCGAGTCCAGGGGGAGGCACTAGATGCTACCTGAATTTCCAGCCCAACCCCCGTTTTTCCCGTGCCGCCTGCACTGTGAGGGACACGGGGAAGACACGCGAAGTGCTCCTAGGAGATCCCGGGTGCTGCAGACAGATGACGGTAACTCCCCACACTCAGAATTCCAGAACACGTCTGAGTGTGTGGGACAAATTTGGGGCCGCCCTCCCCGCAGCTGCCTGGTGTCACAGTTTTCCCCTGACATTGGAAGTCCGCTAATTACCTCCCCTGTCCAGGGGGAGGCACTAGATGCTACCTGCATTTCCAGCCCAACCCTCGCCTTTCCCCGGCAGCCCGCACTTGGAAGCACACTGGGAAGACACGTGAACGGCTCCTAGGTTATCCCGGGTGCTGCATACAGATGACGGATGCTCCCCATATTCAGAATTCCGGAAAACGTCTGACTTTGTGGGGGAGGTTTGGGGCCGCCCTCTACGAATTTGCCTGGTGTCACAGGTGTTCCCTGGCAGGGGGAATTCCGCTAACTACCACCCCTGTCCAGGGGGAGGCACTTGATGCTACCTGCATTTCCAGCCCAACCCCCGCGTTCCCCGGCTGCTCGCACTGTGAGGGAATCGGGGAAGACACGCGAAGAGCTCTTAGGCGATCCCGGGTTCTGCAGACAGAAGACGGAACCTCCCCACACTCAGAATTCCAGAACAAGTCTGACTGTGTGGGGGATGTTTGGGTTCGCCCTCCACGCAGCTGCCTGGTGTCACAGTTGTTCCCTGGTAGGGGGAATTCCGCTAATTACCTCCCGAGTCCAGGGGGAGGCACTAGATGCTACCTGCATTTCCAGCCCAACCCCAGCCTTTCCCCGGCAGCCCGCACTGGGAGGGACTCGGGGAAGACCCGCGAAGAGCTCTTAGGAGATCCCGGGTGCTGCAGACAGAAGACGGAACATCCCCACACTCAGAATTCCGGAACACAGCTGACTGAGTGGGGGAGGTTTGGGGCCGCCCTCCACGCAGCTGCCTGGTTTCACTGGTGTTCCCTGTCAGAGGGAATTCCACTAATTACCTCCCGAGTCCAGGGGGAGGCACTTGATGCTACCTGCAATTCCAGCCCAACCCCCGCCTTTCCCCCGCAGCCCGCACTGGGAGGGACTCAGGGAAGACACGCGTTTGGCTCCTAGGAGATCCCTGGTGCTGCAGACTGAAGACGGATCCTCCCCACACTCAGAATTCCGGAACGAGGCTGACTGTGTGGGTGAGATTTAGTGCCGCCCTCCACGCAGCTTTCTAATTTCACAGGTGTTCCCTGGCAGGGGGAAGTCCGCTAATTACCTCCCCTGTCCAGGGGGAGGAACTAGATGCTACCAGCATTTTCAGTCCAACCCCCAAATTTCCACAGCAGCCCGCAATGGAAGGCACTCGGGGAAGACACGCGAAGGTCTCCTAGGTTATCCCGGGTGCTGCAGACAGATGACGGAACCTCCCCACACTCAGAATTCCGGAAAACGGCTGACGGTGTTGGGGAGATTTGGGGCCGCACTCCACGCAGCTGCCTGGTGTCACAGGTGTTCCCTGGCAGGGGGAATTCCGCTAAGTACCTCCCTTGTCCAGGGGGAGTCACTAGATGCTACCTGCATTTCCAGCCCAACACCCGCATTTCCCCGGCAGCCCGCACCGGGAGGGCCTCGGGGAACATACGTGAAGGGCTCCTAGGAGTTTCCGGGTGCTGCAGACAGAAGCCGGAACCTCCCCACACTCAGAATTCCGGAACACGGCTGACTGTGTGGGGGAGATTTGGGTCCGCCCTCCACGAAGCTGCCTAATTTCACAGGTGTTCCCTGGCAGGGGGAAGTCTGCTAATTACCTCCCGAGTCCAGGTGGAGGCACTAGATGCTACCTGCATTTCCAGCCCAACCCCCGCCATTCCCCGGCAGCCCGCACTTAGAGGGACTTGGGGAGGACCCGCGAAGAGCTCTTAGGAGATCCGGGGTGCTGCAGACACAAGACGGAACCTCCCCACACTCAGAATTCCTGAACACGGCTAACGGTGTTGGGGAGGCTTTGGGTCGCCGTCCACGCAGCTGCCTGGTGTCACAGGTGTTCCCTTACAGTGGGAAGTCCGCTAATTACCTCCCCTTTCCAGGTGGAGGCACTAGATGCTACCTGCATTTCCAGCCCAACGCCCTCATTCCCCGGCATCCCCCACCCGGAGGCACACTGGGAAGACACGCGAAGGGCTCCTTGGATATCCCGGATGCTGCAGACAGATGACGGAACCTCCCAACACTTAGAATTCCGGAACATGGCTGACTGTGTGGGGGAGGTTTGGGGCCGCACTCCACGCAGCTGCCTAGTGTCACACGTGTTCGCAGGCAGGAGAAATTCCGCTAATTACCTCCCCTGTCCAGGTGGAGGCACTAGATGCTACCTGCATTTCCAGCCCAACCCCCTCACTCCCCGGCAGCCCGCACTGGGTGGGACTCGGGGAAGACACGCGAAGGGGTCCTAGGAGATCCCGGGTGCTGCAGACAGAAGACGGAACCTCCCCACACTCAGAATTCCGTCACACGGCTGACTGTGTGGGGGAGGTTTGGGGCCGCCCTCCCCGCAGCTGCCTAATTTCACAGGTGTTCCCTAGCAGGGGGAAGTCCATTAATTACCTCACGAATCCAGTGGGAGGCACTAGATGCTACCTGCATTTCCAGCCCAACCCCCGCCATTCACCAGCAGCCCGCACTGGGAGGCACACTGGGAAGACTCGCGAAGGGCTCCTAGGTTATCCCGGGTGCTGCATAGAGATGACGGATGCTCCCCAAATTCAGAATTCCGGAAAACGTCTGACTGTGTGAGGGAGGTTTGGGGCCGCCTTCTACGAAGTTTCCTGGTGACACAGGTGTTCCCTGTCAGGGGGAATTCCGCTAAATACCTCCCCTGTCCAGGGGGAGGCACTAGATGCTACCTGCATTTCCAGCCCAACCCCCGCCTTTCCCCGGCAGCCCGCACTGTGAGGGAATCGGGGAAGACACGCAAAGGGCTCCTAGGCGATCCCGGGTTCTGCAGACCGAAGACGGAACCTCCCCACACTCAGAATTCCGGAACACGTCTGACTGTGTGGGGGAGGTTTGAGGCCACAATCCACGCAGCTGCCTGGTGTAACAGGTGTTCCCTGGAAGGGGGAAGTCCGCTAATTACCTCCCCTGTCCAGGGGGAGGCACTAGTTTCTACCAGCAATTCCAGCCCAATCCCCTCATTCCCGGGCAGCCCGCACCGGGAGGCACTCGGGGAAGACAAGCAAAGTGCTCCTAGGAGATCCCGGGTGCTGCAGACAGAAGACGGAACCTCCCCACACTCAGAATTCCGGAATAAGGCTGACTGTCGGGGAGTTTAGGGGCCGTTCGCCACGTAGCTGCCTGGTTTCACAGGTGTTCCCAGGCAGGGGAAAGTCCGCTAATTACCTCCCGAGTCCAGGGGGAGGCACTAGATGCAACCTGCATTTCCAGCCCAACCCCCGCATTTCCCCTGCAGCCTGCACTGTGAGGCATTCGGGGAAGATATGCGATGGGCTCCTAGGAGATCCCGGGTGCTGCAGACGGAAGACGGAACCTCCCCATACTCAGAATTCCGGAACACGGCTGACTGTGTGGGGGAGGTTTGGAGCCGCACTCAACGCAGCTGCCTGGTGTCACACGTGTTCCCTGGCAGTGGGAATTCCGTTAATTACCGCCCCTGTCCAGGGGGAGCCACTAGATGCTACCTGCATTTCCAGTCCATCCCCCGCATTTCCCCAGCAGCCCGCAATGGAAAGCAATCGGGGAAGACACGCGAATGGCTCCTAGGTTATCTCGGGTGCTGCATAGAGATGACGGAACCTCTCCACCCTCAGAATTCTGGAAAACGGCTGACAGTGTCGGGGAGGTTTGGGGCCGCTCTCCACGCAGTTGCCTGGTGTCACAGGTGTTTCCTGGCATGGGGAAGTCCGCTAAATCCTCCCCTGTCCAGGGGGAGTCACTAGAATCCACCTGCATTTCCAGCCCAAACCCGGCATTTCCCCGGCAGCCCGCACTGGGAGGGACTCAGGGAAGACACGCGTTTGGCTCCTAGGAGATCCCGGGTGCTGCAGACTGAAGACGGATCCTCCCCACACTCAGAATTCCGGAACGAGGCTGACTGTGTGGGTGAGATTTAGTGCCGCCCTCCACGCAGCTGTCTAATTTCACAGGTGTTCCCTGGCAGGGGGAAGTCCGCTAATTACCTCCCCTGTCCAGGGGGAGGCACTAGATGCTACCAGCATTTTCAGTCCAACCCCCAAATTTCCACAGCAGCCCGCAATGGAAGGCACTCGGGGAAGACACGCGAAGGTCTCCTAGGTTATCCCGGGTGCTGCAGACAGATGACGGAACCTCCCCACACTCAGAATTCCGGAAAACGGCTGACGGTGTTGGGGAGATTTGGGGCCGCCCTCCACGCAGCTGCCTGGTGTCACAGGTGTTCCCTGGCAGGGGGAATTCCGCTAAGTACCTCCCTTGTCCAGGGGGAGTCACTAGATGCTACCTGCATTTCCAGCCCAACACCCGCATTTCCCCGGCAGCCCGCACCGGGAGGGCCTCGGGGAACATACGTGAAGGGCTCCTAGGAGTTTCCGGGTGCTGCAGACAGAAGCCGGAACCTCCCACACTCAGAATTCCGGAACACGGCTGACTGTGTGGGGGAGATTTGGGTCCGCCCTCCACGAAGCTGCCTAATTTCACAGGTGTTCCCTGGCAGGGGAATTCTGCTAATTACCTCCGAGTCCAGGGGGAGGCACTAGATGCTACATGCATTTCCAGCCCAACCCCCGCCATTCCCCGGCAGCCCGCACTGAGAGGGACTTGGGGAAGACCCGCGAAGAGCTCTTAGGAGATCCGGGGTGCTGCAGACAGAAGACGGAACCTCCCCACACTCAGAATTCCTGAACACGGCTAACGGTGTGGGGGAGGCTTGGGGCCGCCGTCCACGCAGCTGCCTGGTGTCACAGGTGTTCCCTTACAGTGGGAAGTCCGCTAATAACCTCCCCTGTCCAGTGGGAGGACCTAGATGCTCCCTGCATTTCCAACACAACCCCCGCATTTCCCCGGCAGCCCGCACAGGGAGGGACTCGGGAAGACATGCGAAGTGCTCCTAGGAGATCCCGGGTGCTGCAGACAGAAGACGGAACCTCTCCACACTCAGAATTCCGGAACACGGCTGACTGTGTGAGGGAGGATTGGGGCCGCCATCCACGAAGCTGCCTGGTGTCACAGGTGTTCCCTGGCAGGAGGAAGTCCGCTAATTACCTCCCCTGTCCGGGGGAGACACTAGATGCTACCTGCATTTCCAGCACAACCCCCGCCTTTCCCTGGCAGCCAGCAATGGAAGGCACTCGGGGAAGACACGGGAAGGGCTTCTAGTTTATCCAGGGTGCTGCATAGAGATGACGGAACCTCCATACATTCAGAATTCCGGAACACGTCTGACTGTGTGTGGGAGGTTTGGGGCCGCCCTCCACGCAGCTGCCTGGTGTCACAGGTGTTCCCTGGCAGGGGGAAGTCTGCAAATTACCTCCCGTGTCCAGGGGGAGGCACTAGATGCTACCTGCATTTCCAGCCCAACCCCCACCTTTCCCCGGCAGCCCGCAATGTAAGGCACTCTGGGAAGACACGCGAAGGGCTCCTAGGAGATCCCGGGTGCTGCAGACAGATGACGGAACCTCCCAACACTCAGAATACCGGAACATGGCTGACTGTGTGGGGGAGGTTTGGTGCCGCCCTCCACGCATCTGCCTGGTGTCACAGGTGTTTCCTGGCATGGGGAAGTCCGCTAAATCCTCCCCTGTCCAGGGGGAGTCACTAGAATCCACCTGCATTTCCAGCCCAAACCCGGCATTTCCCCGGCAGCCCGCACTGGGAGGGAATCGGGGAAGACAACCGAAGGGATCCTAGGCGATCCCATTTGCTGCAGTCAGAAGACGGAACCTCCCCACACTCAGAATTCCGGAACATGGCTGACTGTGTGGGGGAGGTTTGGGGCCGCCCTCCACGCAGCTGCCTGGTGTCACAGGTGTTCCCTGGCAGGGGAAAGTCCGCTAAATACCTCCCCTGTCCAGGTGGAGGCCCTAGATTCTCCCTGCATTTCCAACACAACCCCCGCATTTCCCCGGAAGTCCGCACAGGGAGGGAATCGGGAAGACACGCGAAGGGCTCCTAGGAGATCCCGGGTGCTGCAGACAGAAGACGGAACCTCTCCACACTCAGAATTCCGGAACACGGCTGACTGTGTGGGGGAGGATTGGTGCCGCCCTCCCCGCAGCTGCCTGGTGTCACAGGAGTCCCCTGGCATGGGAAGTCCGCTAATTACCTCCGCTGTCCAGGGGGAGGCACTAGATGCTACCTGCATTTCCAGCCCAACCCTCGCTTTCCCCGGCAGCCCGCACTTGGAAGCACACTGGGAAGACACGCGAAGGGCTCCTAGGTTATCCTGGGTGCTGCATAGAAATGACGGATGCTCCCCACATTCAGAATTCCGGAAAACGTCTGACTGTGTGGGGGAGGTTTGGGGCCGCCCTCTACGAATTTGCCTGGTGTCACAGGTGTTCCCTGGCAGGGGGAATTCCGCTAACTAACTCCCCGGTCCAGGGGGAGGCACTTGATGCTACCTGCATTTCCAGCCCAACCCCCGCCTTTCCCCGGCAGCCCGCAATTTGAGGGAATCGGGGAAGACACGCGAAGGGCTCCTAGGCGATCCCGGGTTCTGCAGACAGAAGACGGAACCTCCCCACACTCAGAATTCCGGAACATGGCTGACTGTGTGGGTTAGATTTGGGGCCGCCCTCCACGCATCTGCCTGGTTTCACAGGTTTTCCCAGGCAGGAGATAGTCCGCTAATTACCTCCCCTGTCCAGTTGGAGTCAGTAGATGCTACCTGCTTTTCCAGCACAATCCCCTCATTCCACTGCAGCCCGCACCGGGGGGGCATCGGGGAAGACACGCGAAGGGCTCCTTGGAGATCCCGGGTGCTGCAGACAGAAGACGGAACCTCCTCACACTCAGAATTCCAGAACACGGCTGACTGTGTTGGGGAGATTTGGGGCCGATCTCCACGCAGCTGCCTAATTTCACAGGTGTTCCCAGGCAGGGGATAGTCCGCTAATTACATCCCGATTCCAGGGGGAGGCACTAGATGCTACCTGCATTTCCAGCCCAACCATCGCCTTTCCCCTGCAGTCCGCAATGGGAGGGACTCGGGGAAGACACGCGAAGGGCTCCTAGGAGATCCCGGGTGCTGCAGACAGATGACGGAACCTCCCCACACTCAGAATTCCAGAACACGACTGACTGTGTGGGACAAATTTGGGGCCGCCCTCCCCGCAGCTGCCTGGGGTCACAGTTGTCCCCTGGCATTGGAAGTCCGCTAATTACCTCCCCTGTCCAGGGGGAGGCACTAGATGCTACCTGCATTTCCAGCCCAACCCTCGCCTTTCCCCGGCAGCCCGCACTTGGAAGCACACTGGGAAAACACGCGAAGGGCTCCTAGGTTATCCCGGGTGCTGCATATAGATGACGGATGCTCCCCACATTCAGAATTCCGGAAAAAGTCTGACTGTGTGGGGGAGGTTTGGGGCCGCCCTCTACGAATTTGCCTGGTGTCAAAGGTGTTCCCTGGCAGGGGGAATTCCGCTAACTTACTCCCCTGTCCAGGAGGACGCACTTGATGCTACCTGCATTTCCAGCCCAACCCCCTCCTTTCCCCGGCAGCCCGCAATGTGAGGGAATCGGGGAAGACACGCGAAGGGCTCCTAGGCGATCCCGGGTTCTGCAGACAGAAGACGGAACCTCCCCACACTCAGAATTCCGGAACACGGCTGACTGTGTGGGTTAGGTTTGGGGCCGCCCTCCACACATCTGCCTGGTGTCACAGGTTTTCCCAGGCAGGAGAAAGTCCGCTAATTACCTCCCCTGTCCAGTTGGAGGCACTAGATGCTACCTGCTTTTCCAACACAACCCCCTCATTCCACTGCAGCCCGCACCGGGAGGGCCTCGGGGAAGATACGCGAAGGGCTCCTAGGAGATCCCGGGTGCTGCAGACAGATGACGGAACCTCCCAACACTCAGAATTCCGGAACATGGCTGACTGTGTGGGGGAGGTTTGGGGCCGCCCTCCACGCAGCTGCCTGGTGCCTCAGGTGTTCCCTGGCAGGGGGATGTCCGCTAATTACCTCCCCTGTCCAGGGGGAGGCACTAGTTGCTACCTACATTTCCAGGCCAACCCCCTCATTCCCCTGCAGCCCGCACCGGGAGGGCCTCCAGGAAGCTACGTGAAGGACACCTAGGAGATTCCGGTTGCTGCAGACAGAAGACGGAACCTCCCCACACTCAGAATTCCGGAACACGTCTGACTTTGTGGGGGAGGTTTGGGGCCGCCCTCTACGAATTTGCCTGGTGTCACAGGTGTTCCCTGGCAGGGGGAATTCCGCTAACTACCTCCCCTGTCCAGGGGGAGGCACTTGATGCTACCTGCATTTCCAGCCCAACCCCCGCGTTCCCCGGCTGCCCGCACTGTGAGGGAATCGGGGAAGACACGCGAAGAGCTCTTAGGCGATCCCGGGTTCTGCAGACAGAAGACGGAACCTCCCCACACTCAGAATTCCAGAACAAGTCTGACTGTATGGGGGATGTTTGGGTTCGCCCTCCACGCAGCTGCCTGGTGTCACAGTTGTTCCCTGGTAGGGGGAATTCCGCTAAGTACCTCCCGAGTCCAGGGGGAGGCACTAGATGCTACCTGCATTTCCAGCCCAACCCCAGCCTTTCCCCGGCAGCCCGCACTGGGAGGGACTCGGGGAAGACCCGCGAAGAGCTCTTAGGTGATCCCGGGTGCTGCAGACAGAAGACGGAACATCCCCACACTCAGAATTCCGGAACACAGCTGACTGAGTGGGGGAGGTTTGGGGCCGCCCTCCACGCAGCTGCCTGGTTTCACTGGTGTTCCCTGTCAGAGGGAATTCCACTAATTACCTCCCGAGTCCAGGGGGAGGCACTTGATGCTACCTGCAATTCCAGCCCAACCCCCGCCTTTCCCCCGCAGCCCGCACTGGGAGGGACTCAGGGAAGACACGCGTTTGGCTCCTAGGAGATCCCGGGTGCTGCAGACTGAAGACGGATCCTCCCCACACTCAGAATTCCGGAACGAGGCTGACTGTGTGGGTGAGATTTAGTGCCGCCCTCCACGCAGCTGTCTAATTTCACAGGTGTTCCCTGGCAGGGGGAAGTCCGCTAATTACCTCCCCTGTCCAGGGGGAGGCACTAGATGCTACCAGCATTTCAGTCCAACCCCCAAATTTCCACAGCAGCCCGCAATGGAAGGCACTCGGGGAAGACACGCGAAGGTCTCCTAGGTTATCCCGGGTGCTGCAGACAGATGACGGAACCTCCCCACACTCAGAATTCCGGAAAACGGCTGACGGTGTTGGGGAGATTTGGGGCCGCCCTCCACGCAGCTGCCTGGTGTCACAGGTGTTCCCTGGCAGGGGGAATTCCGCTAAGTACCTCCCTTGTCCAGGGGGAGTCACTAGATGCTACCTGCATTTCCAGCCCAACACCCGCATTTCCCCGGCAGCCCGCACCGGGAGGGCCTCGGGGAACATACGTGAAGGGCTCCTAGGAGTTTCCGGGTGCTGCAGACAGAAGCCGGAACCTCCCACACTCAGAATTCCGGAACACGGCTGACTGTGTGGGGGAGATTTGGGTCCGCCCTCCACGAAGCTGCCTAATTTCACAGGTGTTCCCTGGCAGGGGGAATTCTGCTAATTACCTCCGAGTCCAGGGGGAGGCACTAGATGCTACATGCATTTCCAGCCCAACCCCCGCCATTCCCCGGCAGCCCGCACTGAGAGGGACTTGGGGAAGACCCGCGAAGAGCTCTTAGGAGATCCGGGGTGCTGCAGACAGAAGACGGAACCTCCCCACACTCAGAATTCCTGAACACGGCTAACGGTGTGGGGGAGGCTTGGGGCCGCCCTCCACGCAGCTGCCTGGTGTCACAGGTGTTCCCTTACAGTGGGAAGTCCGCTAATAACCTCCCCTGTCCAGTGGGAGGACCTAGATGCTCCCTGCATTTCCAACACAACCCCCGCATTTCCCCGGCAGCCCGCACAGGGAGGGACTCGGGAAGACACGCGAAGTGCTCCTAGGAGATCCCGGGTGCTGCAGACAGAAGACGGAACCTCTCCACACTCAGAATTCCGGAACACGGCTGACTGTGTGAGGGAGGATTGGGGCCGCCATCCACGAAGCTGCCTGGTGTCACAGGTGTTCCCTGGCAGGAGGAAGTCCGCTAATTACCTCCCCTGTCCGGGGGAGACACTAGATGCTACCTGCATTTCCAGCACAACCCCCGCCTTTCCCTGGCAGCCAGCAATGGAAGGCACTCGGGGAAGACACGGGAAGGGCTTCTAGTTTATCCAGGGTGCTGCATAGAGATGACGGAACCTCCATACATTCAGAATTCCGGAACACGTCTGACTGTGTGTGGGAGGTTTGGGGCCGCCCTCCACGCAGCTGCCTGGTGTCACAGGTGTTCCCTGGCAGGGGGAAGTCTGCAAATTACCTCCCGTGTCCAGGGGGAGGCACTAGATGCTACCTGCATTTCCAGCCCAACCCCCACCTTTCCCCGGCAGCCCGCAATGTAAGGCACTCTGGGAAGACACGCGAAGGGCTCCTAGGAGATCCCGGGTGCTGCAGACAGATGACGGAACCTCCCAACACTCAGAATACCGGAACATGGCTGACTGTGTGGGGGAGGTTTGGTGCCGCCCTCCACGCATCTGCCTGGTGTCACAGGTGTTCCCAGGCAGGGGAAAGTCCGCTAATTACCTCCCCTGTCCAGGTGGAGGCACTAGTTGCTACCTGCATTTCCAACCCTACCCCTTCATACCCCTGCAGCCCGCACCGGGAGGGCCTCGGGGAAGATACGCGAATTGCTCCTAGGAGATCCCGGGTGCTTCAGACAGAAAACGAAACCTCCCAACACTCAGAATTCCGGAACATGGCTGACTGTGTGGGGGAGGTTTGCTGCCGCCCTCCACGAAGCTGCCTGGTATCACAGGTGTTCCCTGGCAGGGGGAAGTCCGCTAATTACCTCCCGAGTCCAGGAGGAGGCACTAGATGCTACCTGCATTTCCAGGCCAACCCCCGCCTTTCCCCTGCAACCCGCACAGGGAGGGACTCAGGGAAGACACGCGAATGGCTCCTAGGAGATCCCGGGTGCTGCAGACAGATGACGGAACCTCCCCACACTCAGAATTCCAGAACACGACTGACGGTGTGGGACAAATTTGGGCCGCCCTCCCCGCAGATGCCAGGTGTCACAGGTATACCCTGGCAGGGGAAGTCCGCTAATTACCTCCCCTGTCCAGGGGGAAGCACTAGATGCTACCTGCATTTCCAGCACATGCCCCACATTTTCCGAGCAGCCCGCAATGGAAGGCAATCGTGGAAGACACGCGAAGGGCTCCTAGGTTATCCCGGGTGCTGCATAGAGATGACGGAACCTCCCCACACTCAGAATTCCGGAAAACGTCTGACTGTGTGGGGGAGGTTTGGGGCCGCCCTCCACGCAGCTGCCTGGTGTCATAGGTGATCCCTGGCAGGGGGAATTCCGCTAAAAACCTCCCCTGTCCAGGGGAATCTCTAGATGCTACCTGCATTTCCAGCCCATCCCCCGCATTTCCCCGGCAGCCCGCACTGAGAGGGACTCGGGGAAGACACACGAAGTGCTCCTAGGCGATCCTATGTGCTGCAGACAGAAGACGGTACCTCCCCACACTCAGAATTCCGGAACACTTCTGACTGTGTGGGGGAGGTTTGAGGCCGACCTCCACGCAGCTGCCTGGTGTAACAGGTGTTCCCTGGCAGGGGGAAGTCCGCTAATTACCTCCCCTGTCCAGGGGGAGGCACTAGATGCTACCTGCATTTCCAGCACAACCCCCGACATTCCCCGGCAGCCCGCACTGGGAGGGACTCGGGGAAGACACGCGAATAGCTCTTAGGAGATCCCGGGTGCTGCAGACAGAAGACGGAACCTCCCCACACTCAGAATTCCGGAACACGACTGACTGTGTTGGGGAGATTTGGGGCCGCCCTCCACGCAGCTGCCTGGTTTCACAGGTGTTCCCTGGCAGGGGGAAGTCCGCTAATTACCCTCCCGAGTCCAGTGGGAGGCACTAGATGCTACCTGCATTTCCAGCCAAACCCCCGCCTTTCACCTGCAGCCCGCACTGGGAGGGGACACGGGGAAGACACGCGAATGGCTCCTAGGAGATCCCGGGTGCTGCAGACAGATGACGGAACCTCCCCACACTCAGAATTCCAGAACACGATTGACTGTGTGTAACAAATTTGGGGCCGACCTCCCCGTAGCTGCCTGGTGTCACAGGTGTCCCCTGGCAGGGGGAATTCCGCTAAATACATCCCCTGTCCAGGGGGAGGCACTAGATTCTACCTGCATATCCAGCCCATCCTCCACATTTCCCCAGCAGCCCGCAATGGAATGCAAACTGGGAAGACACGCGAAGGTCTCCTAGGTTATCCCGGGTGCTGCATAGAGTTGACGGAACCTCCCCAAACTCAGAATTCCGGAAACGGCTGACTGTGTGGGGGAGGTTTGGGGCCGCCCTCCCCGCAGGTGCCTGTTGTCACAGGTGTTCCCTGGCAGGGGGAAGTCCGCTAATTACCTCCCCTGTCCAGGTGGAGGCACTAGATGCTACCAGCATTTCCAGCGCAACCCCCACATTTCCCGAGCAACCCGCAGCGGGTGGCACTCGGGGAAGATATGCGATGGGCTCCTAGGAGATCCCGGGTGCTGCAGACGGAAGACGGAACCTCCCCACACTCAGAATTCCGGAACACGGCTGACTGTGTGGGGGAGGTTTGGGGCCGCACTCAACGCAGCTGCCTGGTGTCACACGGGTTCCCTGGCAGTGGGAATTCCGTTAATTACCTCCCCTGTCCAGGGGGAGGCACTAGATGCTACCTGCATTTCCAGCCCATCCCCCGCATTTCCCCAGCAGTCCGCAATGGAAGGCAATCGGGGAAGACACGCGAATGGCTCCTAGTTTATCTCGGGTGCTGCATAGAGATGACGGAACCTCCCCACCCTCAGAATTCCGGAAAACGGCTGACTGTGTGGGGGAGATTTGGGGCCGCCCCCCACGCAGCTGCCTGGTGTCACAGGTGTTCCCTGGCATGGGGAATTCCGCTAAATACCTCCCCTGTCCAGGTGGAGGCACTAGATGCTACCTGCATTTCCAGCCCAATCCCCTCACTTCCTGGCAGCCCGCACTGGGAGGGACTCGGGGAAGACACGCGAAGGGCTCCTAGGAGATCCCGGGTGCTGCAGACAGAAGACGGAACCTCCCCACACTCAGAATTCCGTCACACGGCTGACTGTGTGGGGGAGGTTTGGGGCCGCCCTCCACGCAGCTGCCTGGTGTCACAGGTGTTCCCTGGCAGGGCGAAGTCCGCTAATTACCTCCCCTGTCCAGGGGGAGGCACTAGATGCTACCTGCATTTCCAGCCCAACCCCCGCCTTTCCCCTGCAGCCCGCACTGGGAGGGACTCGGGGAAGACACGCGAAGGCCTCATAGGAGATCCGGGGTGCTGCAGACAGATGACGGAGCCTCCCCACACTCAGAATTCCAGAACACGACTGACAGTTTATGACAAATTTGGGCCGACCTCCCCGCAGCTGCCTGGTCTCACAGGAGTCCCGTGGCAGGGGAAGTCCGCTAATTACCTCCGCTGTCCAGGGGGAGGCACTAGATGCTACCTGCATTTCCAGCCCAACCCTCGCTTTCCCCGGCAGCCCGCACTTGGAAGCACACTGGGAAGACACGCGAAGGGCTCCTAGGTTATCCTGGGTGCTGCATAGAAATGACAGATGCTCCCCACATTCAGAATTCCGGAAAACGTCTGACTGTGTGGGGGAGGTTTGGGGCCGCACTCTACGAATTTGCCTGGTGTCACAGGTGTTCACTGGCAGGGGGAATTCCGCTAACTACCTCCCCGGTCCAGTGGGAGGCACTTGATGCTACCTGCATTTCCAGCCCAACCCCCGCCTTTCCCCGGCAGCCCGCAATGTGAGGGAATCGGGGAAGACACGCGAAGGGCTCCTAGGCGATCCCGGGTTCTGCAGACAGAAGATGGAACCTCCCCACACTCAGAATTCCGGAACAAGTCTGACTGTGTGGGTTAGATTTGGGGCCGCCCTCCACGCATCTGCCTGGTGTCACAGGTTTTCCCAGGCAGGAGAAAGTCCGCTAATTACCTCCCCTGTCCAGTTGGAGGCAGTAGATGCTACCTGCTTTACCAGCACAATCCCCTCATTCCACTGCAGCCCGCACCGGGGGGGCATCGGGGAAGACACGCGAAGGGCTCCTAGGAGATCCCGGGTGCTGCAGACAGATGACGGAACCTCCCAACACTCAGAATTCCGGAACATGGCTGACTGTGTGGGGGAGGTTTGGGGCCGCCCTCCACGCAGCTGCCTGATGTCTCAGGTGTTCCCTGGCAGGGGGAAGTCAGCTAATTACCTCCCCTGTCAGGGGGAGGCACTAGTTGCTACCTGCATTTCCAGGCCAACCCCCTCATTCCCCTGTAGCCCGCCCCAGGAAGGCCTCGGGGAAGATACGTGAAGGACTCCTAGGAGATTCCGGGTGCTGCAGACAGAAGACGGAACCTCCCCACACTCAGAATTCCGGAACACGGCTGACTGTGTGGGGGAGATTTGGGGCCGCCCTCCACGCAGCTGCCTGGTTTCACAGGTGTTCCCTGGCAGGGGGAAGTCCGCTAATTACCTCCCGAGTCCAGGGGGAGGCACTAGATGCTACCTGAATTTCCAGCCCAACCCCCGTCTTTCCCCTGCCGCCCGCATTGTGAGGGACTCGGGGAAGACAACAAAGTGCTCCTAGGAGATCCCGGGTGCTGCAGACAGATGACGGTACCTCCCCACACTCAGAATTCCAGAACACGACTGACTGTGTGGGACAAATTTGGGGCCGCCCTCCCCGCAGCAAACTGGTGTCACAGTTGTCCCCTGGCATTGGAAGTCCGCTAAATACCTCCCCTGTCCAGGGGGAGGCACTAGATGCTACCTGCATTTCCAGCCCAACCCTCGCCTTTCCCCGGCAGCCCGCACTTTGAAGCACACTGGGAAGACACGCGAATTGCTCCTAGGATATCCCGGGTGCTGCATAGAGATGACGGATGCTCCCCACATTCAGAATTCCGGAAAACGTCTGACTGTGTGGGGGAGGTTTGGGGCCGCCCTCTACGAATTTGCCTGGTGTCACAGGTGTTCCCTTGCAGGGGGAATTCCGCTAACTTACTCCCCAGTCCAGGAGGACGCACTTGATGCTACCTGCAATTGCAGCCCAACCCCCGCCTTTCCCCGGCATCCCGCACTGTGAGGGAATCGGGGAAGAAACGCGAAGGGCTCCTAGGCGATCCCGGGTTCTGCAGACAGAAGACGGAACCTCCCCACACTCAGAATTCCGGAACAATTCTGACTGTGTGGGTTAGGTTTGGGGCCGCACTCCACGCATCTGCCTGGTGTCATAGGTTTTCCCAGGCAGGAGATAGTCCGCTAATTACCTCCCCTGTCCAGTTGGAGGCACTAGATGCTACCTGCTTTTCCAGCACAAACCCACATTCCACTGCAGCCCGCACCGGGAGGGCCTCGGGGAAGATACGCAAAGGGCTCCTAGGAGATCCCGGGTGCTGCAGACAGATGACGGAACCTCCCAACACTCAGAATTCCGGAACATGGCTGACTGTGTGGGGGAGATTTGGGGCCGATCTCCACGCAGCTGCCTAATTTCACAGGTGTTCCCAGGCAGGGGAAAGTCCGCTAATTACCTCCCGTGTCCAGGGGGAGGCACTAGTTGATACCTGCATTTCCAGCCCTAACCCCTCATTTCCCTGCAGCCCGCACCGGGAGGGCCTCGGGGAAGATACGCGAAGGGCTCCTATGAGATCCCGAGTGCTGCAGACAGAAGACGGAACCTCCCCACACTCAGAATTCCGGAACACGGCTGACTGTGTTGGGGAGATTTGGGGCCGATCTCCACGCAGCTGCCTAATTTCACAGGTGTTCCCAGGCAGGGGAAAGTCCGCTAATTACATCCCGATTCCAGGGGGAGGCACAAGATGCTACCTGCATTTCCAGCCAAACCATCGCCTTTCCCCTGCAGTCCGCAATGGGAGGGACTCGGGGAAGACACGCGAAGGGCTCCTAGGAGATCCCGGGTGCTGCACACAGATGACGGAACCTCCCCACACTCAGAATTCCAGAACACGACTGACTGTGTGGGCCAAATTTGGGGCCGCCCTCCCCGCAGCTGACTGGGGTCACAGTTGTCCCCTTGCATTGGAAGTCCGCTAATTACCTCCCCTGTCCAGGGGGAGGCACTAGATGCTACTGCATTTCCAGCCCAACCCTCGCCTTTCCCCTGCATCCCGCACTTGGAAGGACACTGGGAAAACACGGAAGGGCTCCTAGGTTATTCCCGGGGTGCTGCTATATGATGACGGAATGACTCCCCACATTCAGAATTCCGGCAAACGTCTGACTGTGGTGGGGAGGTTTGTGGGCCGCCCTCTACGGCATTTCCCTGGTGTCACCGGTGGTTTCCACTGGCAGGGGGAAATTCCCTGCTAACTACCTCCCCTGTCCCAGGGGGGAGGCACTACTTGAATGCTACCTGCCATTTCCACCCCAACCCCCGCCTTTCCCCGGCTAGCCCGGCACTGTGCAGTGAACTCGGGAGGAGGAAAGCACACGCAGAAGGGCTCCTCGGCGGATATCCCGGGTTCTGCAGACAGAAGACGGAACCTCCCCACACTCAGAACTTCCGGAACACGGCTGACTGTGTGGGGGAGGGTTTGTGGTGGCCGCCCTCCCTTCATCTGCCTGTGTGTCACATGTTTTCCCAGGCAGGAGAAAGTCCGCTAATTACCTCCCCTGTCCAGTTGGAGGCACTAGATGCTACATTCTTTTCCAGCACAACCCCCTCATTCCCCTGCAGCCCGCACCGGGAGGGCCTCGGGGAAGATACGCGAAGGGCTCCTAGGAGATCCCGGGTGCTGCAACAGATAACGGAACCTCCCAACACTCAGAATTCCGGAACATGGCTGACTGTGTGGGGGAGGTTTGGGGCCGCCGTCCACGAAGCTGCCTGGTGTCACAGGTGTTCCCTGGCAGGGGGAAGTCCGCTAATTACCTCCCGAGTCCAGGGGGAGGCACTAGATGCTACCTGCATTTCCAGCCCAACCCCCGCCTTTCCCCTGCAGCCCGCACTGGAGGGACTCGGGGAAGACACGCGAAGGGCTACTAGGAGATCCCGGGTGCTGCACACAGATGACGGAACCCCCCCACTCAGAATTCCAGAACACGACTGATGTGTGGGAAAAATTTGGGGCCGCCCTCCCCGCAGCTGCCTGGTGTCACAGTTGTCCCCTTGCATTGGAAGTCCGCTAATTACCTCCCTGTCCGGGGGAGGCACTAGATGCTACCTGCATTTCAGCCCAACCCTCGCCTTTCCACTGCATCCCGCACTTGGAAGCACACTGGGAAAACACGCGAAGGGCTCCTAGGTTATCCCTGGTGCTGCATATAGATGACGGATGCTCCCACATCATAATTCCGGAAAACGTCTGACTGTGTGGGGGAGGGTGAGGTTGGGGCCGCCCTCTACGAATTTGCCTGGTGTCAGAGGTGTTCCCTGGCAGGGGGAATTCCGCTAACTACCTCCCCTGTCCAGGGGGAGGCACTTGATGCTACCTGCATTTCCAGCCCAACCCCGCCTTTCCCCGGCAGCCCGCACTGTGAGGGAATCGGGGAAGACACGCGAAGGGCTCCTAGGCGATCCGGGATCTGCAGACAGAAGACGGAACCTCCCACACTCAGAATTCCGGAAACACGGTGACTGTG